>NC_092089.1:73187411-73272411 GCF_045679555.1 Salvelinus alpinus
CCCACTTGTTCTTTGCTGAATGCTTCAAATTCACCAGCAATCTGCGGGGATTGAGAATGGGGGGCCCCTCCACTTCCATGAATGCGCATTGGAAGAAAATGCAACTGGACCCAAAATAGGTATGGGACGGCAATTACTTTTATCATTGCTAATATTGGCTTGGGGAGGAAGAGCAGACAAAGTGAACATGAGGGCTGTGGCCTGGTAAGAAGAAGGGATGTTCCCAATTATCTGGCCCCAAAACACGCCCTCCCCGACTCAAGGCCTTTTATTAAGAGTCAACTCCAGCAGCCCTGCTCTCACCCTGGCCCTGAGTATTAAAAAGAAACAACCCCTTGAGTAAAAACAACATTATCCTCCGATAGAACGTGAGCCAAGTCCACAGACCACAAGGTAAATATATCGAAGACACTGGTGCATTCTACTACAACTAACACCATTCAAAAATGACTACCGTGGATGAATTTGGGCAGTTAAAGCCTACCGTTTTCAGACAGGCAGAGGAAACTGACAGAAGTCTAGTTGAGGTGAAGTTAGGTTCCCCCTGCTGACCTCAAGGGCGTCTTATTATTGTCTTGATAGGATAACAACAACAACAGTAAGTCATTTATGTAACTAGATATGTAAGTGTCCATCTGCACTCCTACAACACGTTCCACACTTCCTTTAGACAGGAAAACACCCTCCAGAAGTAGCCTACTTAACACCACTCCCCCTTCCCCAGGCACTTGTCAGCAGAGCTGTGTGGGTCTCAAGCGACATTGTCCTCAAATGAATTGTGAAATACTTTTGGCATTACACCATTAAAAAACAGGAACATTTTCATTACTCCGAGGGGCTTCCGGAACACTCTTTGCACCTGTATTTACAATACCCAACATCTGTTCCAACTCTGAAAAACTGCAATAACATGTGCTCTTAAAACACACAGACAGAGAGTTACACAGACAAGAGAGATAGACAGTGAGAGCAAGATAGACAGAGAGACAGTGAGAACGAGAGACAGAGAGATAGGTTTTATTGTTTATTTCATTTTTGTGTATTATCTACTTCACTTGCTATGGCAATGTTAACATATATTTCCCATGCCAATAAAGCCCTTAAATTGAATTGAGAGAGAGAAAGATGGACAGAGAGAGAGAGAGAGAGAGAGAGAGAGAGAGAGAGAGAGAGAGAGAGAGAGAGAGAGAGAGAGAGAGAGAGAGAGAGAGAGAGAGAGAGAGAGAGAGAGAGAGAGAGAGAGAGAGAGAGAGAGAGACAGAGAGATGAGAGAGAGAGAGAGAGAGATGGACAGAGAAAGAGGGAGAAAGATGGACAGAGAGAGAGAGAGAGAGAGAGAGAAGATGGACAGCGAGAGAGTGAGAGAAAGACGGACAGCGAGAGAGTGAGAGAGACGGACAGCGAGAGAGAGACGGACAGCGAGAGAGAGACGGACAGCGAGAGAGAGACGGACAGAGAGAGAGAGACGGACAGCGAGAGAGAGAGAAAGACGGACAGCGAGAGAGAGAGAAAGACAGACAGGAGAAAGAGAGAAAGATGGACAGAGAGAGAGAGAAAGCTAGACAGAGAGAGAGAGAAAGACGGACAGAAAGAGAGAGAAAGACGGACAGAGAGAGAGAGAAAGAGAGAGAGAGAGAGAGAGAAAGACAGAGAGAGAGAGAAAGACGGACAGAGAGAGAGAGAAAGACGGACAGAGAGAGAGAGAGAAAGACGGACAGAGAGAGAGCGAAAGACGGACAGAGAGAGAGAGAGACGGACAGAGAGAGAGAGGAAGACGGACAGAGAGAGAGAGGAAGACGGACAGAGAGAGAGAGAAAGATGGACAGAGAGAGAGAGAAAGATGGACAGATAGAGAAAGATCACAACACAGCTCTACTGGACCTGGCCCATCACAACACAGCTCTACTAGACCTGGCTCATCACAACACAGCTCTACTGGACCTGGCCCATCACAACACAGCTCTACTGGACCTGGCCCATCACAACACAGCACTACTGGACCAGGCCCATCACAACACAGCTCTACTAGACCTGGCCCATCACAACACAGCTCTACTAGACCAGGCCCATCACAACACAGCTCTACTGGACCTGGCCCATCACAACACAGCTCTACTAGACCTGGCCCATCACAACACAGCTCTACTGGACCTGGCCCATCACAACACAGCTCTGACCACTACTCCAGGGTCGGACAGAACACTGTCCTTCAGAGAAGTACACCACATGATGCAGTCCACATCATGTATCATTCAGATCATCAGCCTACATATGCTGAGGTAACCTCTGGCAAAACACACCTAGAACCATCAGAGATTGGAGAGGTGCGCCAACTACTGCAACTAATATGCAGACTACTGATAGACAGACCCTTTAATTCACACACACACACACACACACACACACACACACACACACACACACACACACACACACACACACACACACACACACACACACACACACTTGCAGATTGCATTGTACTTATTTTTTTTGCAATCTTATTCTATTCTTATTAATTTGTTTACAACTATTCTTAATTTTATTGGTACCGGTATTATAATAATAATTATATGTATATGTAATGGTGTGTATAAATATATATATATATATACAGTGGGGCAAAAAAGTATTTAGTCAGCCACCAATTGTGCAAGTTCTCCCACTTAAAAAGATGAGAGAGGCCTGTAATTTTCATCATAGGTACACTTCAACTATGACAGACAAAATGAGAAAAAAAAATCCAGAAAATCACATTGTAGGATTTTTAATGATTTCATTTGCAAATTATGGTGGGAAATAAGTATTTGGTCACCTACAAACAAGCAAGATTTCTGGCTCTCACAGACCTGTAACTTCTTCTTTAAGAGGCTCCTCTGTCCTCCACTCGTTACCTGTATTAATGGCACCTGTTTGAACTTGTTATCAGTATAAAAGACACCTGTCCACAACCTCAAACAGTCACACTCCAAACTCCACTATGGCCAAGACCAAAGAGCTGTCAAAAGACACCAGAAACAAAATTGTAGACCTGCACCAGGCTGGGAAGACTGAATCTGCAATAGGTAAGCAGCTTGGTTTGAAGAAATCAACTGTGGGAGCAATTATTAGGAAATGGAAGACATACAAGACCACTGATAATCTCCCTCGATCTGGGGCTCCACGCAAGATCTCACCCCGTGGGGTCAAAATGATCACAAGAACGGTGAGCAAAAATCCCAGAACCACACGGGGGGACCTAGTGAATGACCTGCAGAGAGCTGGGACCAAAGTAACAAAGCCTACCATCAGTAACACACTACGCCGCCAGGGACTCAAATCCTGCAGTGCCAGACGTGTCCCCCTGCTTAAGCCAGTACATGTCCAGGCCCGTCTGAAGTTTGCTAGAGAGCATTTGGATGATCCAGAAGAACATTGGGAGAATGTCAGATGAAACCAAAATATAACTTTTTGGTAAAAACTCAACTCATCGAGTTTGGAGGACAAAGAATGCTGAGTTGCATCCAAAGAACACCATACCTACTGTGAAGCATGGGGGTGGAAACATCATGCTTTGGGGCTGTTTTTCTGCAAAGGGACCAGGACGACTGATCCGTGTAAAGGAAAGAATGAATGGGGCCAGGTATCGTGAGATTTTGAGTGAAAACCTCCTTCCATCAGCAAGGGCATTGAAGATGAAACGTGGCTGGGTCTTTCAGCATGACAATGATCCCAAACACACCGCCCGGGCAACGAAGGAGTGGCTTCGTAAAAAGCATTTCAAGGTCCTGGAGTGGCCTAGCCAGTCTCCAGATCTCAACCCCATAGAAAATCTTTGGAGGGAGTTGAAAAACTGTGTTGCCCAGCAACAGTCCCAAAACATCACTGCTCTAGAGGAGATCTGCATGGAGGAATGGGCCAAAATACCAGCAACAGTGTGTGAAAACCTTGTGAAGACTTACAGAAAACGTTTGACCTCTGTCATTGCCAACAAAGGGTATATAACAAAGTATTGAGATAAACTTTTGTTATTGACCAAATACTTATTTTCCACCATAATTTGCAAATAAAATCATTAAAAATCCTACAATGTGATTTTCTGGAATTTTTTTTCTCATTTTGTCTGTCATAGTTGAAGTGTACCTATGATGAAAATTACAGGCCTCTCTCATCTTTTTAAGTGGGAGAACTTGCACAATTGGTGGCTGACTAAATACTTTTTTGCCCCACTGTATATATATATATATATATATATATATATTATTTAGGTTTTTCAATGTACTTTACTCAAACCAGTGAATATCACTTATTATAAATGAGATCATTAACTATCAGCTCTTGGAATATCCAGGGCCTATACTCTTCACATTTTGGTTATAAAACAACACATCCAGAAATGATTTAAAACATCAAGGGACAGGACATCATAATCCTACTGGAAACATGGTGTCATGGAGACATAGATACTCAGTGTCCCTCAAGCTATAGAGAAAGTTTACTACCATCAATCAAACATAAAAATGTTAAACGGGGCCGAGACTCGGGTGGAATCATCATTTGGCATAAGCAGGATTTAGCACTGATTTTTTTTTTTTTAAATTATTTCACCTTTATTTAACCAGGTAGGCTAGTTGAGAACAAGTTCTCATTTGCAACTGCGACCTGGCCAAGATAAAGCATAGCAGTGTGAACAGACAACACAGAGTTACACATGGAGTAAACAATAAACAAGTCAATAACATGGTAGAAAAAAAGAGAATCTATATACAATGTGTGCAAAAGGCATGAGGTAGGCAATAAATCGAATAATTACAATTTAGCAGATTAACACTGGAGTGATAAATCATCAGATGAACATGTGCAAGAAGAGATACTGGTGTGCAAAAGAGCAGAAAAGTAAATAAATAAAAGCAGTATGGGAGGTGAGGTAGGTAAATTGGGTGGGTAGTTTACAGATGGACTATGTACAGCTGCAGCGATCGGTTAGCTGCTCGGATAGCAGATTTTTAAAGTTGTTGAGGGAGATAAAAGTCTCCAACTTCAGAGATTTTTGCAATTCGTTCCAGTCGCAGGCAGCAGAGAACTGGAAGGAAAGGCGTCCAAATGAGGTTTTAGCTTTAGGGATGATCAGTGAGATACACCTGCTGGAGCGCGTGCTGCGGGTGGGTGTAGCCATCGTGACCAGTGAACTGAGATAAGGCGGCACTTTACCTAGCATAGCCTTGTAGATGACCTGGAGCCAGTGGGTCTGACGACGAACATGTAGCGAGGGCCAGCGACTAGGGCATACAGGTCGCAGTGGTGGGTCGTATAAGGTGCTTTAGTAACAAAACGAATGGCACTGTGATAAACTGCATCCAGTTTGCTGAGTAGAGTGTTGGAAGCTATTTTGTAGATGACATCGCCGAAGTCGAGGATCGGTAGGATAGTCAGTTTTACTAGGGTAAGTTTAGCGGCGTGAGTGAAGGAGGCTTTGTTGCGGAATAGAAAGCCGATTCTTGATTTGATTTTGGATTGGAGATGTTTGATATGAGTCTGGAAGGAGAGTTTGCAGTCTAGCCAGACACCTAGGTACTTATAGATGTCCACATATTCTAGGTCGGAACCGTCCAGGGTGGTGATGCTAGTCGGGCGTGCGGGTGCAGGCAGCGAACGGTTGAAAAGCATGCATTTGGTTTTACTAGCGTTTAAGAGCAGTTGGAGGCCACGGAAGGAGTGTTGTATGGCATTGAAGCTCGTTTGGAGGTTAGATAGCACAGTGTCCAAGGAAGGGCCGGAAGTATATAGAATGGTGTCGTCTGCGTAGAGGTGGATCAGGGAATCGCCCGCAGCAAGAGCAACATCATTGATGTATACAGAGAAAAGAGTCGGCCCGAGAATTGAACCCTGTGGTACCCCCATAGAGACTGCCAGAGGACCGGACAACATGCCCTCCGATTTGACACACTGAACTCTGTCTGCAAAGTAGTTGGTGAACCAGGCAAGGCAGTCATTAGAAAAACCGAGGCTACTGAGTCTGCCGATAAGAATATGGTGATTGACAGAGTCGAAAGCCTTGGCCAGGTCGATGAAGACGGCTGCACAGTAATGTCTTTTATCGATGGCGGTTATGATGTCGTTTAGTACCTTGAGCGTGGCTGAGGTGCACCCGTGACCGGCTCGGAAACCGGATTGCACAGCGGAGAAGGTACGGTGGGATTCGAGATGGTCAGTGATCTGTTTGTTGACTTGGCTTTCGAAGACCTTAGATAGGCAGGGCAGGATGGATATAGGTCTGTAACAGTTTGGGTCCAGGGTGTCTCCCCCTTTGAAGAGGGGGATGACCGCGGCAGCTTTCCAATCCTTGGGGATCTCAGATGATACGAAGGAGAGGTTGAACAGGCTGGTAATAGGGGGTGCGACAATGGCGGCGGACAGTTTCAGAAATAGGGGGTCCAGATTGTCAAGCCCAGCTGATTTGTATGGGTCCAGGTTTTCCAGCTCTTTCAGAACATCTGCTATCTGGATTTGGGTAAAGGAGAAGCTGGGGAGGCTTGGGCGAGTAGCAGCGGGGGGGGCGGGGCTGTTGGCCAAGGTTGGAGTCGCCAGGAGGAAGGCATGGCCAGCCATTGAGAAATGCTTGTTGAAGTCTTCGATTATCACGGATTTATCGGTGGTGACCGTGTTACCTAGCCTCAGTGCAGTGGGCAGCTGGGAGGAGGTGCTCTTGTTCTCCATGGACTTTACAGTATCCCAGAACTTTTTGGAGTTAGAGCTACAGGATGCGAATTTCTGCTTGAAAAAGCTGGCCTTTGCTTTCCTGACTGACTGCGTGTATTGGTTCCTGACTTCCCTGAACAGTTGCATATCGCGGGGGCTCTTCGATGCTATTGCAGTTCGCCACAGGATGTTTTTGTGCTGGTCGAGGGCAGTCAGGTCTGGAGTGAACCAAGGGCTATATCTGTTCTTGGTTCTGCATTTTTTGAACGGAGCATGCTTGTCTAATATGGTGAGGAAGTAACATTTAAAGAATGACCAGGCATCCTCAACTGACGGGATGAGGTCAATATCCTTCCAGGGTACCCGGGCCAGGTCGATTAGAAAGGCCTGCTCGCAGAAGTGTTTTAGGGAGCGTTTGACAGTGATGAGGGGTGGTCGTTTGACCGCGGACCCGTGGCGGATACAGGCAATGAGGCAGTGATCGCTGAGATCTTGATTGAAGACAGCAGAGGTGTATTTGGAGGGCAGGTTGGTCAGGATAATGTCTATTAGGGTGCCCATGTTTACGGATTTAGGGTTGTACCTGGTGGGTTCCTTGATGATTTGTGTGAGATTGAGGGCATCAAGCTTGGATTGTAGGACTGCCGGGGTGTTAAGCATATCCCAGTTTAGGTCACCTAACAGAACAAACTCTGAAGCTAGATGGGGAGCGATCAATTCACAGATGGTGTCCAGGGCACAGCTGGGAGCTGAGGGGGGTCGGTAGCAGGCGGCAACAGTGAGAGACTTATTTCTGGAGAGATTAATTTTTAAAATTAGAAGTTCGAACTGTTTGGGCATAGACCTGGAAAGTATGACAGAACTTTGCAGGCTATCTCTGCAGTAGATTGCAACTCCTCCCCCTTTGGCAGTTCTATCTTGACGGAAAGTGTTATAGTTGGGTATGGAAATCTCAGAATTTTTGGTGGCCTTCCTAAGCCAGGATTCGGACACGGCAAGGACATCAGGATTGGCAGAGTGTGCTAAAGCGGTGAGTAAGGCAAACTTAGGGAGGAGGCTTCTGATGTTGACATGCATGAGGCCAAGGCTTTTTCGATCGCAGAAGTCAACAAATGAGGGTGACTGGGGACATGCAGGGCCTGGGTTTACCTCCACATCACCCGAGGAACAGAGGAGTAGTAGGATGAGGGTGCGGCTAAAGGCTATCAAAACTGGTCGCCTAGAGCGTTGGGGACAAAGAATAAAAGGAGCAGATTTATGGGCGTGGTAGAATAGATTCTGGGCATAATGTGCAGACAGGGGTATGGAGGGGCGCGGGTACAGCGGAGGCAAGCCCAGGCACTGGGTGATGATAAGAGAGGTTGTATCTCTGGACATGCTGGTCTCAATGGGTGAGGTCACCGCATGTGTGGGGGGTGGGACAAAGGGGGTATCAGAGGTACGGAGAGTGGAACTACAGGGTCCATTGCAAACCAAAACAATGATAATGAAAACTAGCCTGAACAACAGTATGCAAGGCATATTGATATTTGAGAGAGACATACAATAAGGCATAAAGTGATTGCAGGTCTTGATTGGGAGAGCTAGCTAAAACAACAGGTAAGATAACAGCAGCAATAACAGGGTGTTAGTCTAACACAGCAACAACAGGTAAAAATGGCGACGACTAGGCAGAGAGGGTCGGATTAACTACACACAGATCCTGAGTTAAAGCACAGAGCCGACAGGTAAAACACAAATAAACAGAATGGAGTACCGTGAATTAATGGACAGTCAAGCATGCATCAGCTATGTAGCCAAGTGATCATAGTGTCCAGGGGGCAGCCGTAGATGGAGCAGAGGAGGCCTCCACTAAGCTAGCACGCGGCGTATAAAGTTAGTAGCCCGGGGGGTGGTCTGCTCAGACGGAGGGGGTCTGCTCAGACGTGGTTGTGTCGACAGAGAATCCAAGCCAGATGGCGATGGCGAAAGAGAGGTTGTGAATTGTAGAATTGTGTTTGCTAACTGGTGCTAGCTTCGTGGCAGTGGCAGTGGCGCTAGCTCTTCAGCTAGCCGGCAGATGGGCCTAGCTCGAGGCTAGCTCAAGGCTAACTGGTGCTTGCTTCGGGACAGAGGTGTTAGCCAGTAGTAGCCACTCGGTTGCAGCTAGCTAGCTGTGATGATACGGTGTAATTGTCCAGAGCTTGCGTCAGGAATCCGGTGATGTGGTAGAGAAAAAGCAGTCCTATATGCTCTGGGTTGATATCGCGCTTGCAGCTAGCCGGCAGATGGGCCTAGCTCGAGGCTAGCTCAAGGCTAACTGGTGCTTGCTTCGGGACAGTGGTGTTAGCCAGTAGTAGCCACTCGGTTGCAGCTAGCTAGCTGTGATGATACGGTGTAATTGTCCAGAGCTTGCGTCAGGAATCCGGTGATGTGGTAGAGAGAAAGCAGTCCTATATGCTCTGGGTTGATATCGCGCTTGCAGCTAGCCGGCAGATGGGCCTAGCTCGAGGCTAGCTCAAGGCTAACTGGTGCTTGCTTCGGGACAGAGGTGTTAGCCAGTAGTAGCCACTCGGTTGCAGCTAGCTAGCTGTGATGATACGGTGTAATTGTCCAGAGCTTGCGTCAGGAATCCGGTGATGTGGTAGAGAAAAAGCAGTCCTATATGCTCTGGGTTGATATCGCGCTTGCAGACTGGCAGGTATTGGCCCGGTATTGAAGCTGGCTGTGTCCGAGTTGAGGGTGAAGACCGCAGCAGTGGCTAACTGACTACTAGCTAGTAGCTAGTTATCTGGCTAGCTTCTGCTTGGGGTTACGGTTCTAAAGTATAAAAAAATAGCAGGTCCGTACCACATTGGGTGAGGCGGAATGTAGGAATGTATATTCAGTTCCTAGATGGAAAGTGAAATTAAAATATATACGAAATGTATACGAAAAATACGAAGACTATTTACTATTTACACGCTACAGGACAATACAAACACACGTCCGACTGCTACGCCATCTTGGATCCGACTAGGATGAATGAAAATGACAAACAAACAAACAAACCAAAACAAAGGCAAAGTCTTCTCATGCTTTGTTGATTTCAAAAAAGCCTTCGACTCAATTTGGCATGAGGGTCTGCTATACAAATTGATGGAAAGTGGTGTTGGGGGAAAAACATACGACATTATAAAATCCATGTACACAAACAACAAGTGTGCAGTTAAAATAGGCAAAAAACACAGATGATTTCTTCCCACAGGGCCGTGGGGTGAGACAGGGATGCAGCTTAAGCCCCACCTTCTTCAACATATACATCAACGAATTGGCGAGGGCACTAGAAAAGTCTGCAGCACCCGGCCTCACCCTACTAGAATCTGAAGTCAAATGTCTACTGTTTGCTGGTGATCTGGTGCTTGTCACCAACCAAGGAGGGCCTACAGCAGCACCTCGATATTCTGCACAGATTCTGCCAGACCTGGGTCTTGACGGTAAATCTCAGTAGGACCAAAAAAATGATGTTCCAAAAAAGGTCCAGTTGCCAGTACCACAAATACAAATTCCATCTAGACACTGTTGCCCTAGAGCACACAAAAAACCATACATGCCTTGGCCTAAACATCAGCGCCACAGGTAACTTCCACAAAGCTGTGAACGATCTGAGAGACAAGGCAAGAAGGGCATTCTATCCCATCAAAGGGAACATAAAATTCAACATGGCAATTAGGATCTGGCTAAAAATACTTGAATCAATTATAGAACCCATTGTCCTTTATGGTTGTGAGGTCTGGGGTCCGCTCACCAACCAAGAATTCACAAAATGGGACAAACACCAAATTGAGACTACATGCAGAATTCTGAAAAAATATCCTCCGTGTACAACGTAGTACACCAAATAATGCATGCAGAACAGAATTAGGCTGAGACCCGGCTATTTATCAAAATCCAGAAAAGAGACGTTAAATTCTACAACCACCTAAAAGGAGGCGATTCCAAAACCTTCCATAATAAAGCCATAACCTACAGAGAGAAGAACCTGGAAAAGAGTCCCCTAAGCAAGCTGGTCCTGGGGCTCTGTTCACAAACACAACCCACAGAGCCCCAGGACAGCAACACAATTAGACCCAACCAAATCATGAGAAAACAAATAGATAATTATTTTCAACGTGTCCAGTAATTAACAAAAAACAGAGCAAACTAGAATGCTATTTGGCCCTAAACAGAGAGTACAGTGGCAGAATACCTGACCACTGTGACTGACCCAAACTTAAGGAAAGCTTTGACTATGTACAGACTCAGTAAGCATAGCCTTACTATTGAGAAAGGCCACTGTAGGCAGACCTGGCTCTCAAGAGAAGACAGGCTATGTTCACACTGCCCACAAAATGAGGTGGAAGCTGAGCTGCACTTCCTAACCACCTGCCCAATGTATGACCATAATAGAGACACATATTTCCCTTAGATTACACAGATCCCCAAAGAATTAGAAAACAAACCCGATTTTGATAAACTCCCATATCTGCTGGGTGAAATACCACAGTTTACCATCACAGCAGCAATATTTGTGACCTGTTGCCACAAGAAAAGGGCAACCAGTGAAGAACAAACACCATTGTAAATACAACCCATATTTATGTTTACTTATTTTCCCTTTTGTACTTTAACCATTTGCACATCGTTACAACACTGTATATATACACACATAAAGAGATTTGTAATGTCTTTATTATTTTGGAACTTCTGTGAGTAATGTTTACTGTTCATTTTTATTGTTTATTTCACTTTTGTATATTATCTACTTCACTTGTTTTGGCAATGTTAACATATGTTTCCCATGCCAATAAAGCCCCCTTGAAAAAAGAGCGAGAGCGAGCGAGCAAGAATGCTGCCATTAGGCGAAGGTAAGGACCAAGGTTAAAGAGTACATGGCGAACATTTCCGGATTTTATAAACAGAGCCCCAAAATAAACTTCACATACTGACCCGGCAATATTCATGTAGCATGTCTTAAAATTCCAAAAGTGTCTTTAAAAGGACAGGGGAGTCAGGAAAAGGGCTTTATATGGAAGGCTGCCTCTGTAAACACACATCTAGCATTTACCACTGTTTGTCTCATTCATGTCTTTGCCGCAAAAGTTATGTCAAACACAATACTCACCTCATTTCTCCCTGCCATTTTTCCCCCCCTCATACCTACGCAATAAAGTAATCGCCATTCCAAAAACGGATTTCCAGAACTCCTCAGCAAGGTCACTGTCTGGTTACAATGAATACTCTTCAAACAATAAATTCCAACGTCTCGATCTGAAGGCCTAGAGTTAAAAAACAATACCTGTAGCACAACAAATCTATATATCAACTAAGCTAGCTAGGCATACATGAACCCTAACACAAAATGTAATTCAAGTACTTTTTGGACAAACAAAAGCATATAGTTTAAACATGGCAATGTGTATTTAAAAATGTAAAAAAGTTATACTTAACAACCAATAGTCTAAGCACAGTACATTGCTCCTATTCCCCTACTAAAGGGGTTCCCTGTTTAGAAGGCTTTGTAGTGGGTCCAGATGTGGCACACAACAAATGACACTGTTTAGACTGAAGAAATGACTCATCTGCCACAACTAGGATCAGTTCACCAACACAACGACAACAAAGACGCCCAAAACCCTGGGAGAGACAGCATGATAGGAAAGCTGACTGATCTCCACTCAAAACAGTGGAAAACCACCTAGGGATAATCATGGATGGCTACAATAGAGATTGATTTACCAAAACGTCTGTTCAAATCAATAGGCCTACAATAGGCCACCTTTCAATTGTTCTTCATGAGGTTTATATACAGTGGGGAGAACAAGTATTTGATACACTGCCGATTTTGCAGGTTTTCCTACTTACAAAGCATGTAGAGGTCTGTCATTTTTATCATAGGTACACTTCAACTGTGAGAGACGGAATCTAAAACAAAAATCCAGAAAATCACATTGTATGATTTTTAAGTAATTAATTTGCATTTTATTGCATGACATAAGTATTTGATCACCTACCAACCAGTAAGAATTCCGGCTCTCACAGACCTGTTAGTTTTTCTTTAAGAAGCCCTCCTGTTCTCCACTCATTACCTGTATTAACTGCACCTGTTTGAACTCGTTACCTGTATAAAAGACACCTGTCCACACACTCAATCAAACAGACTCCAACCTCTCCACAATGGCCAAGACCAGAGAGCTGTGTAAGGACATCAGGGATAAATTGTAGACCTGTACAAGGCTGGGATGGGCTACAGGACAATAGCCAAGCAGCTTGGTGAGAAGGCAACAACTGTTGGCACAATTATTAGAAAATGGAAGAAGTTCAAGATGACGGTCAATCACCCTCGGTCTGGGGCTCCATGCAAGATCTCACCTCGTGGGGCATCAATGATCATGAGGAATGTGAGGGATCAGCCCAGAACTACACGGCAGGACCTGGTCAATGACCTGAAGAGAGCTGGGACCACAGTCTCAAAGAAAACCATTAGTAACACACTACGCCGTCATGGATTAAAATCCTGCAGCGCACGCAAGGTCCCCCTGCTCAAGCCAGCGCATGTCCAGGCCCGTCTGAAGTTTGCCAATGACCATCTGGATGATCCAGAGGAGGAATGGGAGAAGGTCATGTGGTCTGATGAGACAAAAATAGAGCTTTTTGCTCTAAACTCCACTCGCCGTGTTTGGAGGAATAGAAGGATGAGTACAACCCCAAGAACACCATCCCAACCGTGAAGCATGGAGGTGGAAACATCATTCTTTGGGGATGCTTTTCTGCAAAGGGGACAGGACGACTGCACCGTATTGAGGGGAGGATGGATGGGGCCATGTATCGCGAGATCTTGACCAACAACCTCCTTCCCTCAGTAAGAGCATTGAAGATGGGTCGTGGCTGGGTCTTCCAGCATGACAACGACCCGAAACACACAGCCAGGGCAACTAAGGAGTGGCTCCGTAAGAAGCATCTCAAGGTCCTGGAGTGGCCTAGCCAGTCTCCAGACCTGAACCCAATAGAAAATCTTTGGAGGGAGCCGAAAGTCGGTATTGCCCAGCGACAGCCCCGAAACCTGAAGGATCTGGAGAAGGTCTGTATGGAGGAGTGGGCCAAAATCCCTGCTGCAGTGTGTGCAAACCTGGTCAAGAACTACAGGAAACGTATGATCTCTGTAATTGCAAACTAAGGTTTCTGTACCAAATATTCAGTTCTGCTTTTCTGATGTATCAAATACTTATGTCATGCAATAAAATGCAAATTAATTACTTAAAAATCATACAATGTGATTTTCTGGATTTTTGTTTTAGATTCCTTCTCTCACAGTTGAAGTGTACCTATGATAAAAATTACAGACCTCTACATGCTTTGTAAGTAGGAAAACCTGCAAAATTGTCAGTGTATCAAATACTTGTTCTCCCCACTGTAACTAACTCTTCACCATCAATGATTTCTCCATTTATATGTTATTAATTGTGAAATGTAATTACGGCCCAAGACAGAGAGAGGACTTTAGGAATATTGTAACTACTCCCTAAGACACGTCGCCCATCAACTAGATTCAGCCCTTTTTGAGGGGATGTTCAGGGGGACAGAACATAATTAGAAATAATTTGTTGACTGAAAAATGGACTGCCAGAAACCAAACAGACATAATATTTGACTGAAACAATCATTTTAATCCTTGCTTACATTTGTATACGATCACATCTCTCTTTGGAGCAGATTTCCAAAATTAAAATCACTTGGAGCTGATTTGCTGGTGTTTTTACAGTCTTTCATGTCTGACCATTCAACTGCGGGCAAAATTTGGCCCTTGGGGAACACTGCACTAAGACTTCCAAGCACTTCAACTAAGTATTATGTTCTAATGTTCTCCACTAGAGGTTTCTATTGAGTAAGTCAGAATATACTTGGTCTAATGAATTCTACTCATAGGCTGCAATTGAAGGCTGACCTATCCTGCAATCTAGCATAGTCTCACAGTGAATATGGTGCATAACAGCTTGTGTTGACTTCCAATACCACTTGTATTCTACGACATCACTGTACTGAGATATTACACAGCCTAAGACGCTTCAGGAGAGCAGACAAGTGGGGTAGCAAGGCAGAGGTCCTGGGTGAGTGAGTTGAGAGAGCGAGACAGAGAGGGAGAGTGAGCTGAAGAGGAGAAGCTACAAATAGCCTTATGCAGCCGGGTCTGGCAGGGCACCATTGTACTGGATGTGTGTGTGGGGGGGGGTCCGGTCGTGTGTGTGACACCCTCGCTGCTCCCCCCATCTTTACAGGAAGAGGGGCTGCAGCGAGGCACGTTCCCCCTTGCAGGTCATTGTTACCAGAAGAGGACAGGGAATTGGGGGAAACAACTGGGGTTCCTTGAGATGTTTTCATGACGGCAGCAGAGGAAAAAACACATCAACATGGTGATGGATGGACAGGGTCTGCTAGGGGTCTGTCCCTCAACTCAACAAAGACGACAAGGTTGTGTATGGCCATCTCCATGATGTTGTTATTACATTGTACGTGCTGAAACACACAAACATCCTACAGTTGTCCCCCCCTTAGTACAATACAGTAGTGTTAACCCTTTTTATAGGACAGAAGAGGGGTAATCAGAGTGGGTTGTGATGGGTTCATTTGACCAATTGTATGAAATAGCATTACTGGTACGTATGGAGCTATTAACTGAGCCATGACATGGTCCGACACGGCAAAGTGCTCCAATCTTCTCTGGAGACTGGTCATTTTTCCTGTGGCGCACGTGAGGTTCTGTGTTTGTCTTGTGCGTTGTGTTTCGGGATCGGACAGAGGGCGGGGGATCTCTTCCCTCCAGGGGTTTTCTCTGAAAACACTGCCAGTCACGTCTGGCCTCTACAGACGGTAAATCACGCTCTTTGCCAGAGCGCTTCTGCGAGCCGAGGTAGTAGCCTCCTCTGGAAATGCAATATGCCATATCCCCGGGACCACCCAGGAGGCTCTCAGCGTCTCGCACACACACACACACACAACTGACCACCACAGAAAAACCCCAACATCCTGGTTTCCTGACACTGTTTTCCCGGTTAGGGGGATTGGGTTGCAGGGTTAAGGCTGTATGGGCCATGAGGAATTTCACAACAAGTAAATGGTATGGGTTTTACTTTAAAGAAGGTTTTTCTCAATGGGATCCACAAGCCAAAGTACAAGCACACTTCCTTAAGTCAGGAGTCTCAGAGGGTTGGTGTGGTGAGACACTCTGTCTTGTAGGCCTCGCAGTAATCCAGCTCTAAATAAACCACAATATGGAGTGGTGAGAAACATGGCTTTTTCATATACAGTAAGAGTCAAAGGTTTGGACACATTCATGGGGTGGCAGGGTAGACTAGTGGTTAGAGCGTTGGACTAGTAACCGAAAGGTTGCAAGTTCAAATCCCCGAGCTGACATGGTACAAATCTGTCGTTCTGCACCTGAACAGGCAGTTCCTAGGCCGTCATTGAAAATAAGAATTTGTTCTTAAATGACTTGCCTAGTTAAAAAAATTCAAGGGTTTTTCTTTATTTTTATCACGTGAAAGATCAGGACCCTGGGACTGGATCCTGAACTTCCTGACGGGCCACCCCCAGGTGGTAAGGGTAGGCAACAACACATCTGCCACGCTGATCCTCAACACTGAGGCCCCTCAGAAGCGCGTGCTTAGTCCCCTCCTGTACTCCCTGGTCACCCACGACTGCATGGCCAAACACGACTCCAACACCATCATTACGTTTTCTGACGACACAACAGTGGTATGCGTGATCACCGCCAACGATCAGACCTGGCAGTGTGGTGCCAGGACAGCAACCTCTATCTCAATGTGAGCAAGACAAATGAGCTGATCGTGGACTATAGGAAAAGGAGGGCTGAACAGGCCCCCATTAACATTGTCGGGGCTGAAGTGGAGCGGGTCGAGAGTTTCAAGTTCCTTGGTGTCCACATCACCAACGAACTATCATGGTCCAAACACACCAAGACAATTGTTAAGAGGGCACAACCCCTTTTCCCCCGTCAAGAGACTGAAAAGATTTGGCATGGGTCCCCAAATCCTCAAAAAGTTCTACAGCTGCACCATCGAGAGCATCCTGACCGGTTGCATCACCGCCTGGCATGGAAACTGCTCGGCATCTGACCGTAAGGCGCTATAGAGGGTAGTGCGTACGGCCCAGTACATCACTGGGGCCAAGGTTCTTGCCATCCAGGACCTTTATAGTAGGCGGTGTCAGAGGAAGGTCAGCAATCGGTACCAGAGCAGCAAGCGGTACTGGAGCGCCAAGTCTAGGACCAAAAGGCTCCTTAACAGCTTCTACCCCCAAGCCATAAGACTGCTAAACAAGTAATCAACAGCATACCTGAACTAAATGTCCACCCAAACTATTTACAATGCCCCCCTCCCTTCCATTTGTTTTTTCACTGCTGCTACGCGCTGTCTATTATCTATGCATAGTCACTTTACTCATACCTACATGTACAAATTACCTCGACTAACCTGTACCCCCACACATTGACTTGGCACCGGTACCCCCTGGATATAACCTCATTATTGTCATTTTATTGTGATACTTTTAATTATTTTTTACTTTAGTTTACTTAGCAAATATTTTCT
This sequence comes from Salvelinus alpinus, assembly GCF_045679555.1. NCBI lineage: Eukaryota > Metazoa > Chordata > Actinopteri > Salmoniformes > Salmonidae > Salvelinus > Salvelinus alpinus. Next base: position 73,204,694 of record NC_092089.1, read on the forward strand.
TAACTCTTTCTTGAACTGCACTGTTGGTTAAGGGATTGTAAGTAAGCATTTCATGTTAAGGTCTACACCTGTTGTATTCGGCGCATGTGACAAATAAAATTTGATTTAGAGAGCTGGGTCCAGGGCGTGGGGCCAGTTGGTGGCCCCTAGGACCAGCAGCTGGCCTGAGTGGCCCTCCTGGAGGAAGAGACAAACCAGGACAGTTAGGAATGTTACAGTGGTATGAGAATGTGCATTCAACTTTGTCAACTTCCCTGGTAAAACAGGCGTTAAATCAATAAATGAGGGGTTTGAATGTAAGAGAGCAATTGGAACAGTAGGATGAAGCAAGTATGCTTTTAAGTTAGTATGACTGTGCTTGAATTTGAGAATGTAGTTGTAATAAATTATTAATCAATAATCTTAGCCCTAACCAATGACCCCGACACTAAAAGCTCAAACATAAAGGACATTTCCAGACCATAAATGTGTCTGAAGGCTTAATAAATTACTGGTTTACATCTTCTGACACTATCAGGCATTATCTGGCAATACAATATTAATAGTATAACAGAGCTCCTTGTACTATGTTCTAAAATAGGTGGTCCGGCTGAGAAATAATGCTATTTCCACCTCCCCCTATGCCACAGGCCCAGCAGAGGGACCAAAACACAAATAAATTACAGTGAGAGTGGAGAGAAGAATTCTGGGAGCAGGAAGTGCTTTCGCCACATTCCACAGCAGCAGGCCCTTGGTGGTTGGTGACCTTGGATTATACAACAAGCCTTAGCATCGGTATGGAAAACAGATAGCAGGAGGGAGAGATGAAGATATACTTGGCCATAACGTGATGCCAATTTGGCACATCATGGCGACCAGCGGTGATGGGTTTCCCAGGCTCCCTGTGTTCTCTAAAGGGGCGGAGGGCGGCTGTCGAGCCATCTCTGATCGTGGGCCTGCGCTCTCTTTTTCTCATTAGACTGATTCGCTGACAGAACAAAAATCAAGATTCAGCAGACACTCAGCAGACAGAGGGAGAATGTCTGAAGGATGTCCAGGAGAGAGGGGGATATTTTGGATGTCAGTCTGCATTTCTAAGGCTGATATGTATTTTTTCTCTCAATATTTACCTTTGAGAGGCTCCTGTGAATATCTGCCTCAATCTGACCTCTGTTTCACCATAAAATCTGTAAAGACAGGTCGAACATGATAACAAAATAAACGAAGGTCACTTGATATGGATGTACGAGCATCACTAACCCTCAATACATGATCTTGTACTTGGTACCCAACCACATTTCATTAGGTAGCAATAATATGACCATACTTGCTCATGATTTATTACGGTCATATGTGCCCCGACCTCATTGGCTATGGCTCATCCAATCATAGTCTTTCCTGTTTCCGGGGGGCCATAAAGGAGAACCCCCCTAGGAGGTGTGATTCCTGTACGCAACAATAACATAATCAACATCACATAAGCACAAAAATGGAATCAAATGCATAAAATCAAAGTTCAGTTTTGAGATATAGCATATTGTTTGTGATGAAGAATTTTCCAATTCAAAGGAAAACCATATATTTGTGTACCGTAGTTGGAGAAGTCTCTCTCGGGATCATACTGTATATGACTTTTGATCTCAGGGCTGCCGTATCCTCCTCCTCTTGAGCAACCTTTGTGCCCGTCTCTGAACTTCACCTTATTCTCCACCTCTAGACTGAGACTGCCCTGTTCAGACTCAGCGGGAGTCTGGGGGTTGCCGGGGAGAGTTGGAGGGACACATGGCACACAGGCGGGCCTGCAAGGGGTACTGGATGCAGGACCAGGCTGCCCCGGATCCCTGGCCTGCACCTCAGGTCCATGGAGGTGGAGCCCTGGGCGGAGGTGGAGCCCAGGGCGGAGGTGGAGCCCAGGGCGGAGGTGGAGCCCAGCGCTGAGCTCGTCAGAGGCCTCCTCTGTATCAGGCTCCAGTCCCGGGGTAGGCAGGGGTCTCCAGGGAGAGGCCGTCGACCCCCGTCACCCGCAGACTACACGCTCCGCCAAAATACATCAGGGAGAGTAAGTTTCCAGAGAGTGGGATCTTTCCATCTGAAATATGAGTGTATGGTAATGTAATGCAAAGTGTTACATTACATATTTGGCGCGGCTGGTAGCCTAGTGGTTAGACCAAAAGGTTGCTGGATCAAATCCCAGAGCTGACAAGGTAAAAATATGTCGTTCCAATCCTAAACAAGGCAGTTAACCCATTGTTCCCCGGTAGGAGGTCATTGTAAATAAGAATTTGTTCTTAACTGACTTGCCTAGTTAAATTGAAAAAATAATAACATATCCCCTGTTATGTAGTCCCACGAAAAATAAACTCTCTCACCCGGAGAAAGAAGTTACTGCATTCTTCCAAATGGAACGCATCATCCTTCTGACTGCATTTACCATTCATCATGCAATTAACATAACCGTGATGGCATTTCTGAGTCATCACTCAATTGACTGTCAAACTGTTGTTGCAGGTGTCTCACCAGCAGATGGCGACATTTATCTATAAGTATAAAACATTTTATGGCGTATGGCTGTACAAGTAAAGTGAGGTTAGTCTTAAGGCTTCCAATGCTTCAGTTTGGCTGGCACCTAGCCAAACTCGGCTAAACTCCAAACGAGTGTTCTTCGAATACTCCCTTAAAATACCTTCACTTGAAAAAGCAGCAATAGTACTGTTTGTCCATCTTAAGATGCCGTAGCCAGAGTACTTCCTCAAACTATACAATATTTGGTGCAGTATTTCTCAAGTGAAAAAATGTACATGAAAGTGAGTCGTCTTTTGTTGAATGACAACAAACACTTAATTGAAGAATCTGTACTGTTGACCTACGACCAAGGAAGGGGCATAAACTTTGGGTACAGAAATTAAGGTTGCCTCAAGAATTTTTTGGGTGCACGAGCACACAAAAAAAACCTTGCCAAAGACCAAAACGAACAAAAACGTCATCATAATATATGCACAAACTGTTCTGAATTGTTTTGGATAGGAGGCATGCAGACGCCTTTAAACCTACTACTTTACCTGGTGGAGAGATGCACATCTTCTGCCTGTAACACAGGCCCTATCAGGTGGTGAAGAGTCACTCCATCCCCAGGCTTCACTTTCAGGCTGTTCTGAGTACTTTTCTGTAGGCCCACTTTACTCCCGGGGAAAGATGATGCCGGCCAGACACACCTTGAAAAAACAAACACAGCATAGAAACTTGGCCTGGAAATAAACTGACAGCCTTTGTGTCAGTCTAATATTATTCACCATATCAACTGTGTCTGTGTCAATTGTTGATATTGTCTCCCCACAGTGCAATTCATTGTCAATAAGCACATGCACATATACAATATTCCATTATGTTGATAAACATTGTTGACATACCTCCTGTTGCCCAGTATGGCTCGACAATAGGACTGGTCATCCTGCTTTTACACTCAGCCCTGCTGATGTCCTGAATATTTTGGGAAGTTTATAATCTGCTGTACACAAATGTTTAAATAGAATGTTAGGACTTTCTAAACTGCAAAAGATAACGTTTTGTCAAGAGTGAAATCGCTGGCATACCACACATCCCTGCAGGGGGAGCTTTCTTGTGGAGTTGGGGGCCGCTGGAGGTTACATGCAAGGCAATGTATGTACTCATTGCAATTTTCATCCATCATCAGCAGGTAAATGCATGCCTCCATGTTAATTAGTGTGTATATTTATTTTACAAGGCAAGTCAGTTAAGAACAAATTCTTATTTTCAATGACGGCCTAGGAACTTGTTCAGGGGCAGAACGAAAGATGTTTACCTTGTCAGCTGGGGGATTCGATCTTGCAACCTACTGGCCCAATGCTCTAACCACTAGGCTACCTGCCACCCCACGTTGTCTTTGGTCTCTTTGTTGCCTAACTGATTAATGCCCTCCTTGCCTAGTCCGTCAGTTTTGGTGGGTGGCCCTCTCTTGGTAGGTTTGTGACATCTTTTGGGCCTAGCCTAGCGGTTAAAAGAGCGTCGGCCCAGTAACCGGAATCCCCGAGCAGATTAAACATCTATTGATGTGCACTTAAACCGGAATTACTCCTGTTAGTCGCTCTGGATAACTGCGTCTGCTAAATGACGAAAATATATGGTACATGAAATGTACATTCTATTCAGGCATGATATTATTTAAGAGCAACATAACTAGTTAACTAGCTACTTTTCTCAACTGAGTCAATACCTGTAAATTAGTTGTTGTTGCGATTGCTGCCTCGTGCCCCGAGCTTTGTAAGCTATTTAAATCACTAGAGCCATCTCTCAGTTCCCTTGAGTTGTCACCATCATTGACTCTCCTAACTTTGCTTTTGTTTTTCTTTGTCTTTAATCCATCACAGTGTGCATGTGAAACAGAAGCTTTAACACCAGCATGGGTGAATCAACTGAGATAAACGTCCTGGTTAAAGTTCAGTCGCGCTTCTTTTACCGTAAATGCCGTAGTAATTCTGCTTTGTTACTCTGTTGTTCTATTATGATGCGTCAGAATACATATATATATTTTAAACATAATATAGCTTTGAATGATATTATTTTACTTGCTAGCAACTTACAAAAACACAACATAATGTAGCAAAGATGTCCACATAAATGTGAAGTAGTATATAACGGTATTTATGCAACTTCAGTGTTTACTTTATGTATTTATGTAACCCGCGAGTAAGTAATATTTCAGGGACGCTTTTTCATGAAAATATATTTAAAGGCTTTTATAACATGTTAACTCTTACTTGCAAACTACTACGTATAGTAAGAAATGCGCTTTCAAATAAAACGCTTCGCCTTACGGATACTATAGGGTCATTGACGGTTGGTCGAGAATTCACATGCTCAGCAAGCCGGTTAGAACTACAGAACGAGCATGGGAGGAATGTAATTGTTTTGTCTGGGAAAGTGCACATATTCGGCAGATATCAGCGAATGAGTATTTAGTAATTTACTACGAGGTAGGTAGACCTGGGTGTCAAACATACACACACTGAGTGTACAAAACATTAAGAACACCTGGTCAGTCTGTCATGGAAAGAGGTGTTATTAATGTTTCTATACTCAGTATATATATTTGTTTTTACTCAAACCATCCGCTATATATTGGGTGACATGAAAATATAGATCTTTGGCCACGCTCACCAGTGGTGAAAAACGAATACATACTGAACAAAAATATAAATGCAATAATTTCAACGATTTTACTGAGTTACAGTTCATATAATGGAATCAGTCAATTGAAATAAATGTATTAGGCCCTAATCTACGGATTCCACATGACTGGGCATGGGTGGCGTTTTTTACATATGCACAAAAATCGTATTTCTCGGAAATGTTGTGCACAAATTTGTTTACATCCCTGTTAGTGAGCCTTTCTCCTTTGCCGGGTGGCAGTATGGCTTCATGTGCCTATCTCTTTCAGCCGTTGGGCCGCAGCTGCCTCTGCTCATGGCTTCACCTACCACCACGCCAAACAGGACCGCTCAATTCTGTCTCTGTGGCTGGGAGATGGGCAGAGCAGGCTGCTCGGGTTTGCTGCTCATGAGATTGGAGTGGCAGACCTATATCACAGGTTTATACTGCTCAGGATCTGGTCTGCTTCAGGTATCTTAAAGCCTTTGCACACATGCTTGTGCAGAAATATTCATGGGGCAAATATCAGTTATTTCAAATTTAGTTTGTGTTTGACATGCAAACAAATAGACTTGGGCTGTGTGGGGGTGGAAAACAATGTTCAGGGAAGGGAACAGCACGTTGGATGGCAGTTTTAGATTTTTTATAAACACCAACACAATCATCCACCAGGTGGCATGCTGTTTCCTTTATCCCTCCCCCAAAGTGGATGCAAGCATGTCAGAACATGTCTGTGGAAGGAGGATGGCCAAAACCTGGTCCACATGGTCTGATGGCATGTTGCCAACAGTGACTTGCGGGACCCCACCATTGTGACTGTAAGTGTTTTTAGGACTGATATGTGTTGGAGTACATACCAACACAACACACGGGGTAATTTGTGTTAGAGTTTTAGTGTCAAACCGAGCAACCAGCTCCTTTCCCTGAAGATATTTTGGGGTCAAAAACGAATTGGTGAGTGTACCAATAACCTTGCCACTTAGTTAGGTCCAAAAATATTGGCACTATTGATAAAGATTACTAAAATAAATATGACAAATAATGAGCTATATTGCATGTGAAAAAAATGTGTGACGAATATATTATGTTATACAAATACATTTGCTCAGAGAAAGAGATTTTGTTTAATAAGTAGTATAATTTTTTTTTTGTTTAAGATAGGGGTCAAAATTATTTCCACGTCTGTTTTCAATACCTTTCAAAACGTCACCTTCCGAGGATAATGGCACTGAGCCTTTTTCTAAAACGTTTTATGAGAATGGAGAACACTGGGAGGTTTGTTAGACCACTCCTCCACACAGAATCTTTTCAGAACCTTGATATCCTTTGTCTGCGCCAATGGACTGCCCTCTTCAATTCAAACCACAGGTTTTCAATGGGGTTTAAGTACAGACTTGATTTTGTGGTCATTTAACCATTGCGAATGACAGGCACATCGATCTGCAGGTTGAACATGGTGAGATTAAAGACTCCTAAATTGATAGTGTTAGGATTTATGTTTATGCACTATAGCCTGTTAGCATATTGTTTTGTTACACACACACACAAACAATACAGATGTGTGTGTAAAGACTGACCAACATTGACTGACAGGCCATAAAAGCTGTGGTCAATCTGGAGAGGGGAGGGGTGCATCTCTCTAGGCCAACCAGGGAGGGTAGATTACTGGACAATACCATATTAGGAACTGTTTCAGTGTAGAATCGACAGACACAAGACGGATCTAATCTACACAACGACCAGATGCGGACATCTGAAAGAAGGGGACCAGTCTGAGTAACGGTGATAGGCTGGGCAAAGTCTAAACCGCGCTCAGCCTCTACTGTGATAGGCCAACAGACGCGTTGGAACTACGTCATCACGGTATAAGAACAGCTGTTTACGTACTTCCTGCCAGTTCCCTGATCTACCCTGCGCGGAGATACAGTGAACCCGTATATACGAAAATTGCATTTGCCATTTATTGTTTGCGTTAATTAAACATAATTAAAGAAAGTTAGCAGACCTTGCTTTTTATTTATCCTGATACCGGATGTGTTACACGCAGCGTTCACAATAGTGCAGTTTGTTTAGGCGATTTTACAGCTAACTAGCTACTTTACATGCTAATATTGTCTTTGGTATTATTGTAACCAGCTACGTTTGCTAGCTAGCCAGCCAGACAATAAAGAGAGCATTGCATTTGTATTCGACTTGAGCTGCAACAGATTTCCACATATTTTCCCCCATGTTGCTACCAACCTTATTATAATACCAAAATGAAACATTTGTTCACAAAAAAATATTATTCTCAGTGTTATTCAACACTAAATTTAAAGGAATGAGTCGTTTTGGGAGAATTTTTCCTTGATTCGGGACCCAAGCTGTCAGCCACAGCAGCCAACAGTTTTACATGAGAGGAAGTCCCTTCGTTGATTACTTGGTTTGCTGCGTCATTCCCGAGTTTACGAACAGACGCAGTCACTGCCTTTGGAGGAAAATGTTCTCCCCCTCCACAGCTAACCTAATTATAGCTTCTCAGTCCGGTACCCGGGCAATCTCCTGTGATGTGCCCGGTGCCGGCTGGGGATGACATCAATTTCCACACGGAAGGCCAAGTCGGGGAGTAGACGACCCATCCCTCGTCACACATCTGGGGGATTCATTCAAGGACTAGAGTGTGTCCTGGTGGGACACCGTCCGGAAAAAACAAGGGCCCATTTCCTTCTCCCTGGAGCTGTCAACAGAGGCACATAGCTGGCCGTTTTAGTCACAACCCACTGGGCACAAACGTTTGTTCAACATCTAGTTTTGATTTACATTTGGTTGAGTTGTCAACTAAACGTGAATTTAACGTGAAATCAACAAAAAGGTTCAAAGTTGGGTGAAAAAATATGAAATTCCCTTACATTGATTACTTTTTTCAAATCGAATCAGTTTTCCACATTGATTCAACGTCATCAAATTGCATTTTTGGGTTGAAATGACATGGAAACAATGTTGATTTACCCATTTTTTGCCCAATGGGAACCTGTTGAAAAAGGAGTTTAGTTATCAAAAAAAGACTGTGCTCCCACTAGGCCAAAAGGGATGGCAAACGTTTCACAACTGTTACCGAGTCACCCTCTCTGTTTCACTACAGACTATGTCAACACAGACTGTACAATGTAGGAAGGACCTTGACATTTGTCACTACCTTTACTCACTTAGGATGAGTTATTGATAATAAATTACAGTATTACCTTGTTTTCTAGTCTGGCCTGGCCATGGTGGTATATATAGTCCAGCATTTGTTGACGCAACTAAGTATACCTCACTGTAAGAGAATAGCGTCTGAATATCGGTCAAGTTCCTGATGTTTTTCGAGTTGTTGTGATGGCTCCTCTCTCTGGCAGGCTGAATAAAGCCCGGCCCCAGGGCACTTAGTGCTCACTCCACGTGGGTCAGTTTAATGAAACCTTTTCATGTTCTCTCAAACCCAATAATAATTACCTGGTCGGAAGTCAGTTGTCTGGAAGCTGTCGTCAAGGTTCTTTGGAGTATGGACCAGCACATAGATACTAGCCTTCTGGAATGATTGCATAATTATCTTTATTAGCATGTTGTTATGATGATGGTTGGTATTTACTGTAGTTGGCTAGTAACTTTTTTCTATCCATCAAGGTGCAGTCATTGATTAGTCAAATGTTAAGGTTGTCGTCGTTCAAGATAAAAAAAACAAGGTACTGGACTGTTTCTCTGCCTGTCATGTTTTATGTATTACATAAGGCTCAACTTGAAACTTGTTTTCTTTTATGAGATATGTCGACTTCTATTAGGGACCAATCCTTAAGAATCTATTGGACACACTGTCAATCTGCTCCTGCTACGCCCTCTGGTGTTCATCCAGTGTTTTCTTTACCTGCAGTTACTCCCCCAGTACACTCTCTCGCCCTCTCTGTGTGATTGTGTGGTTGGAGACAGGTGTGCTGGAGTCAGAGCAAATCCCTTCCAGCTGCAACTCGTTCCATAATCAAGACCTCTACAAATATTCAGTCCTGCCACTTCCACTCTGCCAGATTGTAATCTCTGCTCAGTCAGTTATTATTCTAGCCATTTATGATTATGCAAGATCCTGTTACGCTGTTGTGCCTGTTTCCCTGCCTGACACCGTTTATCCTCTCATTGCATTTACTGCTCTGTCTCTTGCTCCAGTCTCACCACCCAACTACCTTGCTCTGGATTTTACTCACCATCACTACCTTGGATTCCCCTTGGGATCTGTTTAGCATTTTCTACTCAGCCAACTCCAACCTCTGTCTCCACATTGGTTTTTCTGCAACTCATCCGAGCTTCCCCGGATCTGCACTCCATATCTCTCTGTGTAACAAATATTTTGGTTCATTCATCCCTGTTTCCTCATCTGAGTCTGCTCTTGGGTTCCCCGGTGTCGCTCCGCTTAACACACACCCGTGTGTCAATCTAATGAACATAATTTTAAAAATCCCCCTTAATCTATCAGCTTAAAGTAGAGATAACTTTCAGCATGAGCTGCGTCTCAATCCACTGCATCCGCCTATGTTGGTCTCCCGCATCTGTGGTGGAAGGTGGCTGAGCTACAGTGCCTTGCAAAAGTATTCATCCCCCTTGGTGTTTTTCCTATTTTGTTGCATTACAACCTGTAATTTAAATTGATTTTTATTTGGATTTCATGTAATGGACAGACACAAAATTGTCCAAATTGGTGAAGTGAAATGTAAAAAATAACTTGTTTCAAAAAATTATATAAAAATAAAAAACTATAACAAAGTGGTGCGTGTGTGTATTCACCCCCTTTGCTAAGAAGCCCCTAAATAAGATCTGGTGCAACCAATTACCTTCAGAAGTCACATAATTAGTTAAATAAAGTCCTTCTGTGTGCAATCTAAGTGTCACATGATCTGTTACATGATCTCAGTATATATACACCTCTTCTGAAAGGCCCCAGAGTCTGCACCCCCACTAAGCAAGGGGCAACACCCTGCAAGCGGCACTATGAAGACCAAGGAGCCCTCCAAACAGGTCAGGGACAAAGTTGTGGAGAAATACAGATCAGGGTTGGGTTATAAAAAAATATCTAAAACTTTGAACATCCCACGGAGCACCATTAAATCCATTATTAAAAAATGGAAAGAATATAGCAACACAACAAACCTGCCAAGAGAGGGCCGCCCACCAAAACTGACGGACCAGGCAAGGAGGACATTAATCAGATGGGCAACAAAGAGACCCAAGATATCGGGGTGGCAGGTAGCTTAGTGGCATTGGGCCAGTATCCGAAAGGTTGCAAGATCGAATCCCCCAGCTGACACGGTAGAAATCTGTCATTCTGCCCCTGAACAAGGCAGTTCATCCAATGTTCCTAGGCCATCATTGTAAATAAGAATTTGTTCTTAACTGACTCCTAGTTCAAATAAAAAAATAACCCCGAAGGAGCTGCAAAACTCCACAGCGGAGATTGGCGTATCTGTCCATAGCCGTACACTCCACAGAGCTGGGCTTTGTGGAAGAGTGGCCAGAAAAAAAGCCATTACTTAAAGAAAAAAAATAAGCAAACGTATTTGGTGTTAGCCAAAAGGCATGTGGGAGACTCCCGAAAATCGGTCTTCTCCCTCTGTACTGTCCTAAAGGTTTGGCCTACTAACTAATATAACCCCACGGTTACCTTCAGACGGTACCCATACAAATGAATGGAAGTATGGAGGTCGTTTTTCTGGCAACAAAAATAAGGGGTTAAATATGTGTCCAAAAAAACAAAAATATTTCCCAAGCTTTCTTATATCTCCTAGATATAGGACAGACACTTCAAAACCTTATTCCTTATGATATATTTGTTGACTGTCTTTTTTTGCCATTAATGAATGTGTTATTCAAAGTGTTTCTATTGGTTATAGTAGTAAAGGACAAATTCTATATTTTATCAAATTATTTTGTATGATCCATGTAGCCATCTTTAAACAATTCCATATGTTAGCTTAGTAGAACCCCCCCCCCCCCTCATGCACACCGGTTGCGTCAAGCCGTATGCGTTCTGGCAGAAGTCCATTAATTTAATTGGGAGGCAAATCGCGCTGCTGCGACTCATCTGTAGGACTAGTTTGTGGTGCTTGGCACTGCTGCAGTGTGTCGCATGCATTGGATTTTTTCAACTTGCGCTTGCTTCACCGTGCGGTACCAGTAGAAAACCCACAAAGAAGTTTCTAATGTGTAGTGTGACAGTTTTTGTTGTGATGCGGCACATGGATTGTGAAGACTACGTAAAATGTACCGTACAGCAATAACCTGTGTGCACGCAGTCTTAGACTTTCAGAGGTTAAAAGTGTCAGTGTAGGGAAGTACAACTAAACCATTGTGAGATTTGTTACTGAAACTTAAGCTTTTCAGCCACAGTGATACTGTCTGAACTCTGGAACTCAATGTGCCTCTTCAATCGACACTGAGCGGTAAATGGCTGTAGTTGTTTTCCTTCCTTTCCACTGTTATAAATGGCTATCATTATCTGTGTTTATTTAGGCAGGTTTCCTGGCATCTTCTGGCCCTCAGCCTGTCTCTCTCCATGGGGAATATTCATCTCCTCTCACAGACTTTACCTTGACTTCTGCTGCAGCACCGTCTCACTTAGCATAGCTCCCCACAGCATTACGCAACCTCAAGCAAACATCCTTAACTCCTGCTTGTGTGTGCTGAGTACACCAAACATTTCATACATTGCCATCATCTGTTCTCTTAAAGACTTCACCGGTATTTCTGAAGCAATTTGCAGTGTGAAGGTATCAAAACAGGACTCAATGGCAACTCTTTGGTTGAATATTTCTCAGTGTACCCAATCACTGCAATAAATGTCAGGCGCAGTGCTTACATTCACTGTAATATTTTATTTATTTTATTTATTTCACCTTTATTTAACCAGGAAGGCCAGTTGAGAACAATTTCTCATTTACAACTGCGACCTGGCCAAGATAAAGCAAAGCAGTGCGACAAAAACAACAACACAGAGTTACACATAAACAAACGTCAATAACAGTCAATAACACAATAGGAAAAAAACAGAAAAATCTATGTACAGTGTGTGCAAATGTGGAAGAGTAGGGAGGTAGGCAATAAATAGTAGGCAATAAATGGTAGGCAATAAATAAATAATTACAATTTAGCATTAACACTGAAGTGATAGATGGGCAGTTGATGTGCAAGTAGAGATACTGGGGTGCAAAAGAGCAAGAGGGTAAGTAATAATATGGGGATGAGGTAGTTGGGTGTGCTATTTACAGACTGGCTGTGTACAGGTACAGTGATAGGTAAGTTGCTCTGACAGCTGATGCTTAAAGTTAGAAAGGGAGATATAAGACTCCAGCTTCAGTGATTTTTAACAATTCATTCCAGTCATTGGCAGCAGATAACTGGAAGGAAAGGCAGCCAAAGGAAGTGTTGGCTTTGGGGATGACCAGTGAAATATACCTGTTGGAGCGTGTGCTACGGGTGGGTGTTGCTATGGTGACCAGTGAGCTGAGATAAGGCGGGGCTTTATCTAGCAAAGACTTATAGATGACCTGGAGCCAGTGGGTTTGGCGACGAATATGTAGTGAGGGCCAGCCAACGAGAGCATACAGGTCGCAGTGGGGGGTAGTATATGGTGCTTTGGTGACAAAACGGATGGCACTGTGATAGCAAACTGGATGTAGTCTGAGTAGAGTGTTGGAGGCTATTTTGTAAATTACATCGCCAAAGTAGAGGATTGGTAGGATAGTCAGTTTTGACGGGGGGTATGTTTGGCAGCATGAGTGAAGGAGGCTTTGTTGCGAAATAGGAAGCCGATTCTAGATTTAATTTTGGATTGGAGATGCTTAATGTGAGTCTGGAAGGAGAGTTTACAGTCTAACCAGTTGAAGCGTTGAAGCTCGTTTGGAGGTTTGTTAGCACAGTGTCCAAAGAAGGGCCAGATGTATACAGAAGGGTGTCGTATGCGTAGAGGTGGATCAGAGAATCACCAGCATCAAGAGCGACATCATTGATATATACAGAGAAAAGAGTCGGCCCGAGAATTGAATCCTGTGGCACCCCCATAGAGACTGCCAGAGGTCCGGACAACAGGCCCTCCGATTTGACACACTGAACTCTATCTGAGAAGTAGTTGGTGAACCAGGTGAGGCAGTCATTTGAGAAGCCAAGGCTATTGAGTCTGCCGATAAGAATGCGATGATTGACAGAGTCGAAAGCCTTGGCCAGGTTGATGAAGACGGCTGCACAGTACTGTTTTTTATCGATGGCGGTTATGATATCGTTTAGGACCTTGAGCGTGGCTGAGGTGCACCCATGACCAGCTCGGAAACCAGATTGCATAGTGGAGAAGGTACTGTGGGATTCAAAATGGTCCGGTGATCTGTTTGTTAACTTAGCTTTCAAAGTTTTTAGGAAGGCAGGGCAGGATGGATATAGTTTTATAACAGTGTGGGTCTAGAGTGTCTCCCCCTTTGAAGAGGGGAATGACCGCGGCAGCTTTCCAATCTTTGGGGATCTCAGACGATATGAAAGAGAGGTTGAACAGGCTAGTAATAGGGGTTGCAACAATTTCGGCAGATAATTTTAGAAAGAGAGGGTCCAGATTGTCTAGCCCAACTGATTTGTAGGGATCCAGATTTTGCAGCACTTTCAGAACATCAGCTGTCTGGATTTGGGTGAAGGATAAGCGGGGGGGGGGGGGGGGGGGGCTTGGGAAAAAAATGCTTATTGAAATTAGCTATAATTTATCGGTGGTGACAGTGTTTCCTATCCTCAGTGCAGTAGGCAGCTGGGAGGAGGTGCTCTTATTCTCCATGGACTTTAGTGTCCAAACCTTTTTGGAATTAGTGCTACAGGAAGCAAATTTCAATTTGAAAAAGCTTGTAGGACGGCCGGGTGTTAAAGCATGTCCCAGTTTAGGTAATCTAACAGTACGAACTCTGAAGATAGATGGGGGGCGATCAATTCACATATGGTGTCCAGGGCACAGCTGGGGACTGAAGGGGGTCTATAACAAGCGGCAACGGTGAGAGACTTCTTTCTGGAGAGGTGGTGTAACGGAGAGGAGGACCAAGGTGCAGCGTGGTAAGTGTTCATTATTTTAACAACTGAACACTGAACAAAACAACAAAAAACGACAAACGAACAGTCCTGTAAAGTGACGAAAAACACTAAACAGAAAATAATCACCCACAACTCAAAGTGGGAAAACAGGCTACCTAAATATGGTTCTCAATCAGAGACAACGATAGACAGCTGCCTCTGATTGAGAACCACACACGGCCAAACACAAAGAAATAGACAACATAGACATACAAACATAGAATGCCCACCCACATCACACCCTGACCAAACAAAAAATAGAAACATACAAAGCAATCTATGGTCAGGGCGTGACAGGAGGATTTTTAAAAGTAGAACCTCGAATTGTTTGGGCACAGACCTGGATAGTATGACAAAACTCTGCAGTAGATTGCAACTCCGCCCCCTTTGGCAGTTCTATCTTGTCGGAAAATGTTATAGTTAGGGATGGAAATTTCAGGATTTTTGGTGGCCTTCCTAAGCCAGGATTCAGACACTGCTAGGACATCTGGGTTGGCAGAGTGTGCTAAAGCAGTGAATAAAACAAACTTAGGGAAGAGGCTTCTAATGTTAACATGCATGAAACCAAGACTTTTACAGTTACAGAAGTCAACAAATGAGAGCGCCTGGGGAATGGGAGTGATACTGGGGGCTGCAGGGCCTGGGTTAACCTCTACATTACCAGAGGAACAGAAGAGGAGTAGGATAAGGGTACGGATAAAGGCTATAAGAACTGGTCGTCTAGTGCGTTCGGAACAGAGAGTAAAATGACCAGATTTCTGGGCGCGGAAGAATAGATTCAAGGCATAATGTACAGACAAGGGTATGGCAGGATGTGAGTACAGTGGCGGTAAACGTACGCATTGAGTGACGATGAGAGAGGTTTTGTCTCTAGAGGCACCATTTAAGCCAGGTGCGGTCACCGCATGTGTGGAGGGTGGAACAAATGAGCTAGCTAAGGCATATTGAGCAGGGCTGAAAGCTCTACAGTGAAATAAGACAAAAATCACTAACCAGAACAGAAATAGACAAGTCATATTGACATTAGGGAGAGGCATGTGTAGCCGAGTGATCATAGGCTCCAGTGTGTAGCTAGGCGAGCAGGAGACACGGCGATTCAGACAGCTAGCAGGCCGGGGCTAGCAGATGGGCCTCAGGGGGACGTCGCAATGGAAGGGCCTGTTGAAACCCCCTCGGACGGTTACGTCGGCAGACCAGTCGTGATGGATCGGCGGGGCTCCGTGTCGGCAGCAAAGGGTCCAGGCCAATTGGAAAAAGAGGTATTGAAGCCCAGGAATTGAGTGGTTTAATATGACCATTAGTCAATTTATTCAGACAATTACAGCATCGTGGCGTGCCATTTATGATACGACAGTAATACTTCCACTTTTGCCTCATGACATCACGTCAGCAAGTCTGTCCCGAGTTACTAAACATCACTTGTAGGAACGCTTACAGAAGAATACGTTTCAGGGATACATTATTTCTGCAATTCTAGTTATTGTAGGAAACAGAGGTGAGCGGTCAGTGTTTGGGAAGTAAGAGGAGTGTCATCATTTACTGGAAGAGGGCCTCATACACTCAGTCTGGCCCTTGGCCATTGGCAGAGTTTGGCAGGCTAAGGCCATCCAGAGCTTCTCTAGGGTTGTGTTTCCTGAAAGTGAACCTCTCTGGGCCATTATCACTGACATCTGCACCAAGACGGCAAACATAGCAGACAGAAAAGAATGCCTGGTAATTGCGTTGTAGCTAGGTGATTTGTGGCAGAGACAAAGGATTTGTCATTTGCTGTATTGAAATCTGATGAAATAATGTGCAATGGGTTGACGTAGGTTTTAGAACAATATGAGTCATTGGCTGTTGATTTGGGATAAGAATTACGATCATGATTCTTAATTGCTATTTGGTCCGTTTGTACTTTTCTGACGTGTGATGTGCTTATAGCCATTAGGCCAACCTGTATCTAGAACCACAGCCACTTTACCAGAGCACAATTTGGTAAACCACACAAAACTTTATGTATATTGTTAAGAAACGTTTATTCTTGAATTTTCCTACCTTGTTGCAGATACAAGTAGCTTCAACAAATATAGCACTGTAGGTATGTATGTTTACAAAAAGAAATCAAATTATGAAAGCTTTACAGTTCATCAAAACTTTGAACAAGATCAAGCAAATCAAATACAGAAAAATATTGTTTTATAATTGCAAACAAAAAGTAGAATTTTAATTAATCAAGAGCTACAATAAATGTATACAACTACTTCACCATTTAAACAGCAGCGATCTGTCTTTAAATATAGTTTAAGAGTGGTGAAACTAAACACCAAACTTAATTGCTTAGATTTTCTCAAGAATAACAACATACAATCACATCAAAATTAATATTTAGCGCATCGGGCAGAATCCTATCTTTAGATCTGAGTACAAAGCATAACTTTTAACATTAAAGCATACATTTGACAAGTGTGAAATAGGTGGATGTAAGTTAGGATTTGTGCCTATGCACATACAATTGTAACATACTTATCAATGCTGAAGGACACTGGAGTACACTTTCACAAATAAAAGACTTGGATGCAGCCCATTCAATTTGCATCCTAATTCAAAGTATATTATTGTGACTTAACTTCAGACAGTAAATGCATGGAAGTTCCCTGGAGGGCTCTCGGATCCAGGAGAAAACATTGGTCAGTGATGCAACCACATAACGTATACCATACATAGACAATATCTAAATGCATACACACATACATATTCATAGGAATGTTTACTTTTTGAAACTGCCTCCTCAGACATTCATATGAACTACACTCAAGCATATATCTAAACAATTTTAAGACTTAAAACAGACTTCAAATAAACGTTTTACTAGTTACAAGTTCAACTTGTTTTTTTTAAGCAGCTTTTGATACAAAGCCCCACCTACTGAAGCAGCGTTGTATGTGATTAAAGTACAATCAAATTCCCTTTTTAGAACCAAATTTCATTTTCATGAATTACAATGTAAAAATGTTGTTAAGGGCGCTCACATTGTATCACACAATTTTTATTTGTGTCCAGTGAGCATTATCATGCATTCAGATAAGATGTACAGTAATGGGGTTTTCAAAACAAAGATGTTTAAAGAACAGTACAAACATATAAAATCTCCTTTTGTTCTGTTTGTTTATTTTCCAAGCCTTCACTGCGGTCCGTGAGGTCGTTGAGGAGATGGTAGTCCGCTCAGAGTTCAAGTCCCTCCTGAGCATCCGGCAGCAGCACAACCTCCCAGGTGCTTTTGGTATGTCCGACATGTACATCATCTGCCGCCTCAGCCCCCTCACATACGACATCAACTTCTGCACCCAGGAGTGCCTGCGCTGTGAGTGGCTGGAGCTAACCAAGACTAGCTCCACTACTCCTATCACTAGCCGCCTAGCCAGGCTTCTATTTCACGGCCTGAACCAGGCCTTCGACAAGATTGACCTGGCTATGGAGGAGCTGCCAGCTGTCTACTCAGGGAGGTTCTACCAGCTGCACCACAGGGTGCTGCCTCAGCACTTAAACACTAGACCTGAGGATAGGACCTGCCTAGCCTAGTGCATCGATGCTAATGGCACGAACACGTCAGTGCTATTCATATGAGCGTGTGGATGGCCTTTCACCATACTACTTGAAGTGTATATTTTTGACAGACTGGAATAGGTTTTTCTGAACTGTTACACGGGAACGAGGGTGTAGCCAATGGTACCGATGATGACCACTGTAAAGGACATTTTTCACAAATCACAAGACGTACGTACCTCTTGTCTGTAAAGATAAAAAATATACACAATTTGAAGAAATAGGCTACTCTGTTTGGGAAGAACCTCAGGGCCACTAAGCTCTAAAATCAAATTAATCATTCATATGTTAAGATTGAGAGGTGCAATATCATATACTGTAGTATTGTACTAGGTCTACTGTTTGTGTTGCAATGACTTTAGAGTAATGGTGTGCTCGATTTATCTTTGCCAACCCAATGTTCTATTTAAAAGCTGTATCAAGTAAAGTTGTGGGCATGACCAAGCTAACCTTTACTGCAGTGCAGTAAAAAGTACATGTTTAAAGCCCAGAGCTACTAAGTGGCATCTTGTGTGTTATCACTTTCTTTTTCGTATTAAATAATGTACCTTCAAAATTGTTAAACCAAGACAAATAAGCAGAGTATCAAAGTAAACTAGAATATTTGAAGCAGCTCTAGTCAAACTCACATTATATAGTTGAATTGAATTGCCGTTAAAGTACCTAACTACAGGATGATTATGTCGTCACAGTCATTTAATAGGCTCCATTGTATTTCTTCATGTCCTGTTTGTTTGTGTGCAGCCAGGCTGACTTTAAGATTGGTACGACAAGGTGAGCTCAGCGTCTGGCCGACATGGGGAGAAAGAGAATGGCTTTTTGGCCGGGTCCAGTTTTGGATCCTGACTTGTACTGGCCAGTCCTTTTCAGTGCCACATACATTTCAGGGTACTTTCGAGAGCGGTAGGTGTTGTAGTTGTTACTCTCCAGCCTCTCCACGAAGTAGCATTCATCTGTTGTCCGTCTCTGAAGAGAGAGAGAATGTTCGAAAGATATGAGATAGCAAATCAGAGATCAATTTACAATACATTTGTTCATCCAGTTCTATTATTCTTTGATATACTTGATCCACTTTCATATTGTTAACTGAACCAATGATAAATGTCAATGAAACTCTTTTGAAAACTTGTCATTGTCTTATGAAATAAAACGTAATGGGCAGGATTCTCAAACCCAGATGAATAAACCTACTCTTGAACTAAAAGCCATGTTCAATGGGGAATGTCCACCAGTGACAAGCTTTGGGCAATGATGGTTGTTTATATTATAAAAAAAGATCCACATTTCATGTACATAACTGGAGTTTAGCCTCGGTCTTAGCGGCCAGGGGAAAAGTTGAAATAAATGTAGTTGAAATGTCAACACAAATGTTTAGTCATTGTGATATCCTCTAAATAAGCCATTTCATTTAGACATAATTAAATATAGTTGATTTTTACATGCTCTGTGGAGAAAAGGGAAAAGCTTGCAAAGCTGACAAAAAAATTAGAATAATTTGATTAATCCAGTAAAACACATCAGACCTCAATACCTCCATTGTTTCAGTGGAGATTCCAGAACAGTCTGAGCTCCTGTGTCACGTTCCTGACCTTATTTCCTTTGTTTAGTCTTTGTTTAGTTGGTCAGGACGTGAGCTGGGTGGGTATATTCTATGTTTTGTGTTTCATTGGTTTAGGTGTGTATTATTGGCCTGATATGGTTCTCAATCAGAGGCAGGTGTTTTACGTTGTCTCTGATTGGGAACCATATTTAGGTACGCTGTTTTCACTGTTTGTTTGTGGGTGATTGTTCCTGTTCATTGCGTTTCTTTGTTTTCACTAGGTTCACATGTTCAGGTCTGTAGCGTCGTTGGTTTCATTCTGTTTATTGTTTTGTTCGTGTTTATGAAGTGTTCCAATAAATATGGAAACGTACCACGCTGCGATTTGGTCCTCCTCTCTTCCACCTAACGACGAGTGTTACATCCTGTTTAATGTCACACACTAATGAAGATATTTTTCAATAGTTTTACCAGATGTTTTGCCAAGTCAAAGATGTGTGAATAATCATACATTCTTAAATTAGTAAAACAAATTGTCAGTTCTAGTGGCCGTGTGCAAGAAATAGATTTGCTCATGTCCAATAGAAATGAAGTAACCCTCTGACAGGTTTTTGTTATTACATTTTTGTTATTACATGAAATAATGGAAAATATAAATGATTATTCCTGTCCACGCTGATTTTGTGTTCATGTGGAAGATCTGATGACATCAATCACATCTGGCTCAAATATCTCTTGATAGCAGGGCCAACAGAATTCCCTGCCCTATCCAACAACAGGGGGCCTGTTGTCCATTCAACCATGGCTACCTAGTATAGAGGATAACTTGTATGGCCCTACCTAACCCTACATGGAAGCAATCCCTGGCACTTATAACAGGCACACAGAATAAAAACAGTTGGAAGATAAATTCAGAGGGTAGCAACACTGGGAAAGATAAAAGTGTATTAATTTACATCGACTACAAAGTTCAATCCCTACGACCTAATATCTGAATATATATAGACTATCCATGCCGACATGGAAGGCAGTGCTAAAATGGAAACGTAAAGTGAAAAGACAAAGTGAGAAGTAATTGTTAAATGACTAGAGTGTATTAGAAAGTAAGCTCGATCTATACAGATGATCATGTGCATAAAGTTGGTGAGTGGGGCTGAATAAGGACAAGTACAGAACAACATACAGTACCTCCAGCTTCCAATTTAAACCTGAACACAACAGTCTATTTACAAAATGCTAACACCAAACTATAGCTTTACCCCACCCTGAGAGAACGTGTGAGAACAGATCCTGGATGATTGACCACATCAGTGAAGGTGCCATGTCTGTAATGTGTCTGCCAGTGTGTGTCCATTGCCTAGTCTGGTTACTCATTAAGGAGAGACAGGAAACACAGCAGTCAGTTATCTGCTCTGACTTCTGCAGTATCCCAGAAGTACCTCTGTTCACTGCTACCACACTAACAAGTGTAATACGAAAGCAAAATCTGTTGTCAGTGTATATGACAAGATAATATTTGCTTTCAGCATGAACTTAATGAAAACCCTTCATCTTAGGCATGGGACTGTCCCTGTTAGAGTAAAGCATGAGTTGTAGACCATGACAATACCAAAACAGATGGAATGGAGTTGCTTTGGTAGCTGTAAGGAAGGTAATGCTTACTCACCGCTCCAAACAGTCTTCCATCTGCATTCATGGCCAGATAGCGGTTGGCTGAGACCCCTTTGATTACTACTTCCCCCAATGAGGTCGCCTGGAGTTGAAGCTTATCTGAAGAGGAAAAATTACTTTAGTCTCAGAGTGAATTGATAGCAACTCCATTGATGCTAGTTGTTAGTGGTGTTGAACAAGGACGGATAGAGCGGACTATTATACTGAACAAAAATATAAACGCAACATGTAAAGTGTTGGTACCATGTTTCATGAGCTAAAATAAAAGATCCCAGAAAAGGTCCCATATGCACAAAAAGCTTATTTCTCTCAAATGTTGTGTACAAGTTTGTTTACATCCCTGTTAGTGAGCATTTCTCCTTTGTCAAGATAATCCATCCACCGGACAGGTGTGGCATACCTAGAAGCTAATTAAACAGCATGATTATTACAAAGGTGCACCTTGTGCTGGGAACAATAAAAGGCCTCTCTAAAATGTGCAGTTTTCACACAACGCAATACCACAGATGTCTCAAGTTGAGGAAAAGTGCAATTTGCATGCTGACTACAGGAATGTCCACCAGAGCTGTTGCCAGAGCATTGAATGTTCATTTCTCTACCATAAGTCGCCTCCAATGTTGTTTTCCAGTATTTGGCAATACGTCACAACTGCAGACCGTGTGTAACCATGCCAGCCCATGATCTCCACATCTGGCTTCTTCACCTGCGGGATTGTCTGAGACCAGCCACCCGGGCAGCTGATGAAACCCTAATAAAACCCTTTTGTGGGAAAAAGCTGATTCTGATTGACTGGGCCTGGCTTCCCAGTGGGTGGGCCTAAGTCATCCCAGGCCCACCCATAGCTGTGCCCCTGCCTAGTCATGTGAAATCCATAGATTAGGGCCTCATTTATTTATTTTAATTGACTGATTTCCTTATATGAACTGTAACGCAGTAAAATCGTTGAAATTGTTGCATGTTGCGTTTATATTTTTGTTCAGTATATAACAGTGGCAAACAAGTTGATACAATATTTTTTTGTAAAACTTCAGATAAGCAAGATAACCATTCGAAGTTGTGGTTCACCATCGTTCTTCACAGTTTTCACATTTTGAGAAACAATATTAATAATGCCGTAATAGTTATTGAAAGCTTGTAGTTGGTTGAAGCGATCATCTTGTAAATACTCCAAACGTTTTGTGGAGTCAGATAAGCCTACGTGTGCTGCGCCAACGGAGCATATTTGAATAGCATATTTATAGCATAGTTTAAAAAAAACGAAACTAAAATAGAGTTCTTATCAAACAGACCTCATAAGGCAAGATAGTAAATGATGATACATTGTAAACTTCTATATAAGAGGCATCTGTGTGCACTTAGGGTTTGTTTAATGACTAATGTCACGAAGATCCATTCCTCTCTGAAGGAATACATAATTAGTAGTTGTTGCATGCAAGGGAGCATCTAGTGTTTACTGAACATCTGTACAGCAGGTCTAGTGATCACAGCCCTAAGTGAAACTTTCGGCAATGGTTTATTTCATCATCGCTTGCTTTAATCATATTGAGGAAGCAAAGTCCTTTTCAATGGTTCTATTTGAATGAATGGTCATGACAGAAAGTGTAGTTTAGTGTATGGGTTTGGTGTGGTGTATCCAGTTTAGTGTATGGGTTACTACTACGCTTATAGAATATTGTATATGCCTCGTTGATTGAAGATAAATGTTGCTGTAAAGTAAATGAGATGCTAATTGTTTTTCAATAATCGAAATGGCCAATGGCCTTTTCATTAAAACTAGTCAGTCTCTTGTCTCCATTCTTACTATAGTAGTTCATTGCTTGTGATGATTTTTGGACAGCTGTTTGATAGCACCTGTTCTAAGTCCCATCCCGTATCTGTCACTCAAGGATCTACTGAGCAGTGCTTCCTGTGACGAAAACCCCCTCTTCTACATGGGCCCCTTCTCCTCCTCCCAATTACTGATGTAATCTGAGAGACATACACTGAAGAAAACACAACTAGATAGTGAGTTATGAGGTGGTTTCAATGTGTTGTTGCATGTTAAATTTAAAGCTAATCAATGATACTTTAATATTATACTGAATTGATAAGAACACAAACCTAGTGTTTCAATTTCTATCAATGGCCTTTATGTGGACTCGAATTGGTCTATCTGTGTTAATGCACATTTCACACGAAACACGAAACATATATTCTAATTCTGGACATTTGAATTACATGTGACGTAATAGCAGTGACATTTAAAGAATGGCCATGTTACACACATCAAGATGACTTGAATGAGATCAAAACCCACCACATTCACGAAAGCACTTGCAAAGGCGAATGTAAAAGAACTACACTAACGACTGTCATTTGAATGCTGCAGAAGCCATAAATAAACACACTCATTTGTAAAATTCCCTTCAGTCCTCCATGATTTCCCTCACGGTTACGTCCCTGTTACCCTTTAAACGCATAAAGAAGCTTAGTCTTCCATGCAAGGGACTGGAACTACTTACTGTGGGGGTCGTTCTTATCTCTGATCCCGTCTACGCTTCCGTTAGAGTTTATCCTCAAGAAGTAGCCTCCGTTTTTACAGTACAACCTCTTGGGCTCCTTAAAGTTTCCTGGAAGGAAGCCGCCACTGCCTCCATCTTCAGGTGTGGCGGGTAGAGTGGTGATTTCTCCTGTGGCCATCTCCTCTTCCCTGCTGCTGCTGTGTGCTAGCAGTGCAGCAGCCCCACAGTAGCCTTATGCTAACTGCTGTCCCCTCCCTCCCCCAGCGAGCCTCACAGAGCCTGATTTTAGTTAACCCCCAGGGTCAGATAGTTTGTTTGAGAACACCCCTCTGGTGCAGCATGCCCTCTACTCCCAAACCGAGAGGAATCTAAGCGCTAGCAGCACTTGGAAAGGAGCTTGTTAGCCGCGACAGCAAGGTCCACCCCTCTCTGGCCTCTTCTCGTTCCTTTAAGAAAGTGCTAAGAGTTGATATTCGAGTGTAGTTTGGATGGGGATTTGACTGTTCCACCTTCCATCGTCTTCTTCCTCCACTCTTAAGCGCTGAAATGTTTACAGCAGGGCAGCTGGCTGAAATATGGGGAGACTTTCCCTATGGGCCTCAGTTCGCATGCGCCCTCCGAGGCAAGCACACACACACACACACATTTGCACAAGCCCACTTTAACGTTCTAACTGAACCAGCCAACCCTACACAGCACAAGCAGAGAAAGGAGGGTAAGACTGGGGCTTACTGATTGAACTGCGTCATAAGAGACCCTTGGCTTGTGCAACCTGAGTGGTGGCTTCAGCTTAGCTTCTTAGAACTTCTGGGTAGAATCAGTGATTCTGTGCCACATTATTGAAGAACAAATGAAATATGCAGCAGAAAGTACAATAGAGTAAATTACAATAGCTTGTCTAATTGAATTGAAGGAAATATGTAAATATTGAAGATTTGAAAGGACCCTTCACATAGAAACTCTATTTTGAGTTGTGAACAGTATGAAGCAGCTCATTTCAATTATACCATTTCAATATGTTTTACTTTTAATCAACTTTAACCAGAGTCAAAACTATGAATGTCTGTTTTCAAAGTGTGCACTAGACACATACCAGAACACAGATTACTGTATTTTGATTAGATGCATGCATATCAATGAAACATTAAACCACAGGCCGACCACAATGGCTCAGCACAAAATAATACTTTCTATTCACTTGGCTATCCTCAGATGGACTGATAATCGTTTCAGAATCATTCCGTGTTGAAACTGTAGGTCTTTGTGTGGGCATTGTGTGCCAAGGGAATCATTTTCAGACACTACTTCACATACAAACACATTCATCTCCAGGTACACTGTCTCACTCTCTGTTTGCCATGATGAAGCATCAGGCCTTGGTTTGCTTCAGACACTCCTCCAATGTAGGTTGGGTTGTGAGCACATTTTTTTTAAATGGCCCTAGTTTGAACTTCCAAATTTGCCACTAGTTTGGTCCGACCCATTTCCTTCTCAGATGTCATGTTTTCATTGGTCATCACACCCCCACCCATTCACAGCAACACAACCATTGAGTGATGCTCGAGTTAAAATTCCTCTTGATTCCAAAGTAAAGCCCTCACCGTCTCTGTTACGATCCCTATGGAGCACCTTTGTTAGACTATGGCCAATGGAAATATGGTCAGTCAAAACAAGGTGACAAGCTCATAATTAAAGTTTACCGTTACATAAAAACAAGGCAGCTCCTGGGACCTAATAAGAAATGTTGACATTGTTGTCCTTTTCACATTTCCAGGGTTGTGGATTATACAGATCTGACAGACACATTTACTTTGTCTAGAAATGTTTATTTTTCTGCAAACTATTCTATGTTATGACAAACAGGACCAAGCAAGTCATGAAACCATGTCCTGTTGGCTGGGACTTAGACCTATGCAGTGTTCGAAGTGCAGACACATAGGCAAATAACACAAAGGAAGCAAATAGAGACTCATGCAAACACTGGAAGAAAAAAATGATTTCCCTCGGCCATATCAGTGACACTTGAACCGTGCATTTATTGTTCATTGGGTTTTAGAAGATGAGCTATGATCTTCCATTTTTGAATGCAATACTGTGAACATCACCTCAATAGCCTATAATGCTCACTTTGTAGTCAGTGATAAGAGATTAATAAAATATGACATGTCACATGCTATGCTTCTGGGTCCCCCGAGTGGCACAGCGGTTTAAGGCACTGAATCTCAGTGCTAGAGGTGTCACTACAGACCCTGGTTCAATTCCAGGCTGTATCACAACCGGACGTGATTAGAAGTCCCATAGGGCAGCACACAATTGGCCCAGCGTCGTCCGGGGTAGGCCGTCATTGTAAATAAGAATTTGTTCTTAACTGGCTTGCCTAGTTAAATAAAGGTTCAAAAAAATGTTTTAATCAAATGCTTGTTTTGTAACTTTGGCTTTGGGTGGAACGTATAATATAACTTGTGTACGTGGTGGGATGTAAGATGATTTACATGTAATTCTAGGATGGGGATAAGCATGAAAACATTTACTGAGATCTGAACACACAAGCACCTCAGTGACTGGATTTTGACATGTTTATTGATATAGCCATAGAGTTGGAAACCATGTGAAATGGATTAACGTTCATATCCTTTGTCTCCCCCATGTGGTAAAATGTTGCTGGGCCAGTGTAATTTACTAATGGCTGACAAGCTCTAATAACTTAAATTATACCTCAAATTACAAAAGTTTATTCATTTTTCTGCATATTTGGATTCAAAGAATAAAACACATTTAGACATGTTATGCATTTCATGATAATATACAAAAATGATAGTAAGCAGCAATGTGTTGACTTAAAACGATCAAAGCACCATAACATTTGATTGCCCCTCCACTTGTTTAGGATCTATGCCAGTAATGATCTCAGTGTCTGTCTGTAACACAAGGAAAACAAGATCCAGGGCTTTCCTCCATGCTTCAAACTTCACTGTCATATTGTCATAGACCTTCCCTGCACTGCGCTTCATATCTGGGGACATCATACCATCCTCGGTGTCATCTCTCAATAGCAGTCTTGAGAAATTAGCATCTAGAGATAATCCCCCATTGAAATCTTTCAGCTGCTGATTGATTGTAGTCCAAGCGTCCACTTTTGAACATGTTCCACTGTTCAACATCAGAGTGGAAATGTAGTCCATCCAACCATCTGCCATGAGTTGAAACACATCAGCCCTGTGTGGGTTTCCTGCTCTTCCTTGTTTAGCTTGTGGGGCAGAGGTTCCATCTTTGCCTCTTGTTTGCTCACCATTATCTTTAATGTGCTTTTGAAGGGTTTGAACACAAAGCAATTCAGTCTTTCCAGCACCGGGGAGTAGTTTCCTGTCTTTCAGTGTGTGGTGTAGGCGATAGGCACAGCCCCAGAAACAGTCCTCCAAGGTCTGCAGCTTGCTGTGCACAGAGGTGGTGAGGACCACTGTGACCAGCGCAGTGCGATCAGCGACAATGTTCACAGCCATTGATGCTCTCCTTCTGTTGCCACTGCAGTCTCTCCATATGGAGATTTCTACCCTGGTGCCGACACAGTGCTTACTCAGTTGTGTGGCATAGGTAACAGGGACAGCTCCTGTTGTTTCTGCAAAGTCCTTCAAAATGTCAGGCTTCACCCTCTCAACCACAAGTATACGGTGACTCATGCAGTGCTGGGTGAGTCTTTCACTCGCCTCTCCAATGACTAAAACTAGATTCACATTGTTTTTCAACAGAGTTGTTAAAACATTGTCTTCCCAATCATCTTCTTTGCTGAGGCCTTTCAAGTCCAACTTGTCGGTCACTTGGCTGATGTCATTCTTGTTATTGAAACCAAGATGGCGATATTTTTCACTGAGATCTCCATTAATGAGAACAACTTGCCACTTCTGTTCTTTCATGTGATGTACAAGGGAAGCCTGCTCTGCAGAGAGCAGAATAACACAACCTGGTAAAACACATGAATGGTCCTCTGACAAGCCTGGCAGAGTGCACGTTACCAGCTTGTTGACATCAAATGTTCTACAGCTGTCACCACTTCCACTGTTCTTTGACTGTATCTTGCTCACCTCAACCACTAAGGTCATTGCAGCCACACATCCATGGCTCACAGCTTCAGCGAGGTGAGGAATATCAACTCCTTTAGAACTCACTGCATGGGAAAATAACCCTGGTGTGGTGTTCTCATCAGCTTTATCATTTGCACAAAAATGTCTGCTGTGAGTGAGTTTTATTCTGCTTTGTTTCTTGTTGTTGTTCATCCCTGTGACAGGGTTACGTAACACTGTGTGTGGAGAGCCCAGGAGTACTGATGTGCCACTATCAGAAGCAACCGGTCGAACGTCTTCAATCGACACACTGTTTGACCTGCAGACTTCGCAACATATATCCAGCCCTTCAGACATGGCTGACACAATATGTGGGATTGAAATGCCTCTGTGGAGACATTCGAGGGCAGCCCTGCTCCAGACCCCAGCCATAAATAGCAGGCACCCCGCACCTGAGTGGAAGACCTTCTGGTGAGCTTGGATTGTCTCATTGGCCAGCTGACCTACAGAGCAGGTCAGGTCTAAGTGCTCCAAGACACGGAAACATGTGCACACCAAGGACGACTCCCCGGTAGACTCGTCTTGAATAAACTTGTGGTTTTTATTGGGGCCCAAAAAGGAATGTGTGACAGCCGCCAAAGCTGTGAGCTGCTGCAGTCCAACATGAAGTCTTTGACTAATAATTGTACTTCCCATTTTCTGTGACGCCTGTAAGATAGACATGTTAGGAATTTTATATTAGGGTCATTCTGTGTAAAAATAGAACACATTTCCAAACTATTTACCAGAAGGATCATTAATACACAGTAAGAGATACAGCAATAAATACTTTGGTGTAGTTCTGCAGTGTAGCTGGCTAGCATGCTAGCTAGCTGTGATAGCTAACATCAACCTGGTCCTGCACTAAAACATCGGATAATGTACATTGAAAGGCTTAGCTTGCTAGGAAGATAATATGAATTTAGCAAATCTATAGCACAACACAACGATTAACTTACTTTTTCCTAAGAACTTTGTGTGGCGTGTTACAGTTCCAGGTTCTCTGTGAGCTTCAGCCTGGCTCAAGCTCTGCTCCAGTTGTAATCCGTGTGTGCGCGTGCGCAAACAAGCGCCCACTTGTTGCTAAGAGACACGAAAAGAACCAAACGGTCGCAGTCGCTTATGTCCCACCCACTTACTTCACTATTGGTCAAAGCAAGCCCTCATCGTCATTTCCTGAAGGTTTACTCATTTTCTGATGGACTGTTCCCTTGTCATTTAAAATAACGCATACCACAGTAGTGTTAGGCAAGCTTTGTTTACATGTCGCCTGATACACTTCGTTGAGTTCAAATACATCTATTTTGTTCGTCGCAGGGCTGATATTTGGAGATGGTATGTAGCTCTACTGTAGTAACTGTTATCAATAGTTTCCTAGCTAGTCAGCTAGCAGTTTATAATTGTCCATTGAGCTAGGTAACGTTACACAGATGGGTTTCAAGCTAGTGAGCTACTGTAACGTCACTCAACTCTTTGCAGCAGCAATTCTGCAACGTTGTGGCTAGTAACGTTAGCTAGCTGGTGGCAAAAATAACGTTAGCCTTTTAAGATCACTTTCACAGGGTTTAAGCCACTACAGCACTTCCGTTTGCTAAACGTTTGCATGTAGCTAGATAGTTAAGTTGGCTAATTGCGTTAGCATCATTGACTTGGGGCCCAAGTGCCATTTCCTTGATAGTTTCTCCAAGTAATTTCCTCCCCCATGCACAACATGTTTTCAGTTTTAATGTGTACCATCTCACTGAGCAGCAGTGCCCAAAACAGACCCTTTACCAGCCACATGGTGTTCATATCAATGCACTTCAGAACAGCAGTATACACAGAGTGCATCAAAATCTGCTATTCTGAATAGATGTTAAATCTGACCTGTTACCAGCATTCGGCTGGTAGGACCGGCACCGCATCAATTCAAGCTACATAGGGTAACATTAGCTAGCCAGATACAATAAGGCTTATTGTGATACTATCAATGTTTCCCTTATGATCAGCTTTACAGGTAAACTCTGACAGTTTGTTGTTATGTTACAGGCTTCAGGCTACCGAAAACCCAACACCAATTCCAACCAGAGGAAAAAGGCAGGTCCTAAACCAGACTTGACAGAGGAACAAAAGCAGGAGATCAGAGAGGCCTTTGACTTGTTTGATACAGATGGCTCAGGAACAATTGACGTGAAGGAACTCAAGGTAGGTTATACCATAGAATATAAATGGTTCACTCAGCTAGTCACCATAATGCCATCCACTGTTTCAGCGTATGCTTAGTTTTCCCCCCAAAAAAACTTTTTTATTTTGTTTCTTGAATATAAACAATTCATTTATTTCTGCTGCTCCAGGTTGCCATGCGTGCCCTTGGCTTTGAACCAAAGAAAGAAGAGATCAAGAAGATGATAGCAGACATCGACAAGGAGGGCTCTGGGACCATTGATTTTAATGACTTTCTCTGTATGATGACACAGAAAATGGTATGTATTTTCTTAGTCAAGAAGAGATTAAAGGATTGGTTCACAATTATACACTGAACAAAAATATAACACAACATGTGTTGGTCCCATGTTTCATGAGCTGAAAAAAGATCCCAGAAATGTTTCATATACACAAAAAGCTTATTTCTCAAAAATGTTGACATCCCTGTTAGTGAGCATTTTTACATTGTCAAGATAATCCATCCACCTGACAGGTGTGGCATATCAAGAAGCTGATTAAACAGCATGATCATTACACAGGTGCACCTTGTGCTGGGGACAATAATAATAAGGCCACTCTAAAATGTGCAGTTTTGTCACACAATACAATGCCACGCCACAGATGTCTCAAGTTTTGAGGGAGCGTGCAATTGTCATGCTGACTGCAGGAATGTCTACCAGAGCTGTTACCAGATAATTTAATGTTCAAGCAGCCTCCAACGTTGTTTTCGAGAATTTGGTAGTACGTCCAACTGGCCTCACAACTGCAGACCGCGTTCTTCACCTGCTGGATTGTATGAGACCAGCCACCCGGACAGCTGATGAAACTGTGGGTTTGTACAACCGAAGAATTTCAACACAAACTGTCTGAGGGAAGCTCATCTGTGTTCTCATCATCCTCACCAGGGTCTTGACCTGACTGCAGTTTGGCTTTGTAACTGACTTCGGGGCTGACTTCAATCCCGGTTTCAACTGTACCGGGCAGATGGCAGACATCACGTAGGGAGTCGTGTGGGCGAGCGGTTTGCTGATGTCAGCGTTGTGAACAGAGTGCCTGATGGTGCTGTTATTGTCAAATGAACACAATTGTATTTTATCGATGGCAATTAAATTCCCAGAGATACCGTGATGAGATCCTGAGGCCCACTGTCATGCCATTCATCCGCCGCCATCACCTCAGCATAATAATGCACGGCCCCATGTCGCAAGGATCTGTACACAATTCCTGGAGGCTGAAAATATCCCAGTTCTTCCATGGCCGGCATACTCACCTGTCCCATTGAGCATGTTTGGGATGCTTGTACGATGGCGTTTTCCAGTTCCCGCCAATAGCCAGCAACTTCGCACAGCCATTGGAGAGGAGTGGGACAACATTCCACAGGCCACTATAAACAGCCTGATCAACTGCATGATGCAAATGGTGGTCACACCAATACAGACTGGTTTTCTGATCCACGCCCCAAAAATGTTTTTAAGGTATCTGTGACCAACAGATGCATATCTG
The DNA here is from genome assembly GCF_045679555.1 of Salvelinus alpinus. Lineage (NCBI taxonomy): Eukaryota > Metazoa > Chordata > Actinopteri > Salmoniformes > Salmonidae > Salvelinus > Salvelinus alpinus. The sequence goes on from NC_092089.1 coordinate 73,236,016, forward strand.
TATTCCCAGTCATGTGAAATTCATAGATTAGGGTCTAATTTATTTATTTCCTTTATATACTGTGCGTTTCGGAAAGTATTCAGACCCCTTGACTTTTTCCACATTTATTTACATTACAGCCTTATTCTAAAATGTATTCATTTTTTTCTCATCAATCTACACACAGTACGCCATAATAGCAAAGTGAAAACAGGTTTTTAGAAGTTTTAGCAAATTTATAAAAAATAAGAAACATATTTACATAAGACCATGAGACTTGAAATTGAGCTCAGGTGCATCCTGTTTCCATTGATCATCTTTGAGTTGTTTCTACAACTTGATTGGAGTCCACCTGTGGTATATTCAATTGATTGGACATGATTTGGAAAGGCACACACCTGTCGGTATAATGTCCCACAGTTGACAGTGCATGTCAGAACAAAAACCAAGCCATGAAGTCGAAGAAATTGTCTATAGTGCTCCAAAACAGGATTCTGTCGAGGCACAGATCTGGGGAAGGGCACCAACAAATGTCTGGAGCATTGAAGGTCCTCAAGAACACAGTGGCCTCCATCATTCTTAAATGGAAGATGTTTGGAACCACCAAGGCTCTTCCTAGAGCTGGCCACCTGGCCAAACTGAGCAATCGGGGGAGAAGGGCCTTGGTCAGGGAGGTGACCAAGAACCCGATGGTTACTCTGACATCTCTGCAGCGCTCAACCAATCAGGCCTTTATGGTAGAGTGGCCAGATGGAAGCCACTCCTCAGTAAAAGGCACATGACAACCCGCTAAAGGAATCTGACCATGAGAAACCAGATTATCTGACCTGATGTGTAACCAAGATTGAATTCTTTGACCTGAATGCCAAGCGTCGTGTCTGGAGGAACCCTGGTACCATCCCTATGGTGACGCATGGTGGCAGGGACTGGTAGAATAGTCAGGATCGAGGGAAAGATGAACGGATTAAAGTACAGAGATCCTTAATGAAAATCTGCTCCAGAGCTACACACAATACTCCATGATGAATTTTGCAAATGTATTAAAAATAAAACATGGATATATCACATTTTACATAAGTATTCAGACCCTTTACTCAGTACTTTTTTTGAATCACCTTTGGCAGAGATTACAGCCTTGAGGAGTCTTGGGTATGACGCTGCAAGCTTGTAACGTCTGTATTTGGGGAGTTTCTACAATTCTTCGCTGCAGATCCTCTCAAGCTCTGGCCAGGCGGTGTAAGGGCTATTTGACTAAGAAGGAGAGTGATGTATTGCTGCATCAGATGTCCTGGCCTACACAATCACCCGACCTCAACCCAATTGAGATGGTTTGGTATGTGTTGGACCGCAGAGTGAAATAGAAGCAGCCAACAAGTGCTCAGCATATTTAGGAACTCCTTCAAGACTGTTGGAAAAGCATTCCAGGTGAAGCTGGTTGAGAGAATGCCAAGAGTGTGCAAAGCTATCATCAAGGCAAAGGGTGGCTACTTTGAAGAATCTAAAATATATTTTTATTTGTTTTACACTTTTTTGGTTACTACATGATTCCATATGTGTTATTTCATAGTTTTGATGTCTTCACTATTATTCTACAATGTGAATAATAGTAAAAAATAAAGAATGAGTATGTGTGTCAACTTCTGACTGGTACTGTGTGTGTGTGTGTGTGTGTGTGTGCGAGAGACACACACACACAGACTACGATTCAAAAGTTTGGGGTCATTTAGAAATGTCCTTGTTTTTGAAAGCAAAACAATTTTTTTGTCTATTAAAATAACATCAAATTGATCAAAATACAGTGTAGACATTGTTCATGTTGTAAATGACTATTGTAGCTGGAAACGTCAGATTTTATATGGAATATCTACAGAGGCCCATTATCAGCAACCATCACTCCTGTGTTCCAGTGGCACGTTGTGTTAGCTAATCCAAGTTTATCCTTTTAAAAGGCTAATTGTTCATTAGAAAACCCTTTGGCAATTATGTTAGCACTGCTGAAAACTGTTGCGCTTGTTAAAGAAGCAATAAAACTGGCCTTCTTTAGGCTAGTTGAGTATCTGGAGCATCAGCAAAGTGCCATTGGAACACAGTGATGGTTGCTGATAATGGGCCTCTGTACGCCGATGTAGATATTCCATTAAAAATCTGCCGTTTCCAGCTACAATAGTCATTTACAACATTAACAATGTCTAAACTATTTCTGATCAATTTGATGTTATTTTAATAGACAAAAAAATAGCTTTGCTTTCAAAAACAAGGACATTTCTAAATGACCCCAAACCTTTGAACGGTGGTGTATATTAGTACCAGTCAAAATATATATTACTGTTGGCACTAGAAAACACAAGCATTTCCCTGCACCTGCGATAGCAAATCTGTGTACATGACCAATCATTTTTTATTCGAAATCTTTTGGCAGGTCTTTGGTTGGAATTTTGTCTCCTCTCTACATAATCTTGATATATTGTTTTTTTTTTGTTAATCAGAGTGAAAAAGACTCAAAAGAAGAAATCCTAAAGGCTTTCCGCTTATTTGATGATGACGGCACAGGAAAAATTTCCTTCAAAAATCTCAAGAGAGTTGCCAAGGAGCTAGGTGAAAACCTGACAGATGAGGAATTGCAGGTATGTTAGGATGTAACTTGTTGGCGTTCTGCTCACATCTAAACATACTCAATGCAGAAATCCTGACTGTTAAAACAATGCATCTTTCAAAGGAAATGATTGACGAAGCAGACCGAGATGGAGATGGAGAGATCAACGAGCAGGAGTTTCTAAGGATAATGAAGAAGACAAGTCTATATTGAATGTCTTATGTTTCCCAAGGTTTATCTTCCACTGCTGGAACAGTCTCACTTAGATGCCTTTTGATTGTTTTAAGGGTACTTTATGAAATAGCATTGTGTTTTTTTTTTATTTTTATATGGCTTGTAAATTTAACAGATCTATACACAGATTTTTGAATATTTTAGATGGTTTTTTAAATATTTCATATTTTACTTATCTTGACTATTTTAATTAAATCATAGTTAAAGTCTAAGTTATGGTCTCCTCTTTACCATGGAAGTGAAATTATATTGTTTATTCCAAGGACACTTGTACCTATTACTGTATGGCTCCTATGGCTATTTGGTTCCCTCTTGTGACATATGAAATGAAGTGCAGCTATAATTGTCTTAACTTAGACATATGATTTAGCTCTTTTTCTCAAGTTCAGTTAAACAGTTTGCTTATTAAAATAGCTTTTGATTATACACTTCACATTATCTAGACAAACTTACAGCTCTGAATCAAATAAACATAAGCTATGGCAGCAGGTAGCCTAGTGGTTAGAGCATTGGGGCAGTAACTGAAAGTTTGCTAGATTGAATCCCCGAGCTGACAAAGTAAAAATCAGTCATTCTGCCACTGAACAAGGCAGTTAACCCACTGTTCCTAGTCTGTCATTGTAAATAAGAATTTGTTCTTAACTGACTTGCCTAGTTAAATATAAAAATATGGCTGGCTGAATGTCATGACTAAGTCACTCTCGGATAACTCCATGCATGGTATAAGAAATGACTGAGTTGAATGTAAGATGAGTAACTGTCAGTAAAAGTGATCACTGGGTGAGTCAGTAACCATAACTAATTTGGTCTGGCTTATTCAGACAATGGCAGACTGCCATCCTGCTCCCACAAATGCTGGGTCATTATATTGTAATTACATGGATCATTACATTGATTTGAACATTTTACAGGGTCTTGGCCGTTTGACTTACAGGTCTTTCTTTAAGCAAGTCATCTGAGAACCAGTATGCCTGGCTAACAGGCCAAAACACAGCAATACAATAAAAGAAACATGGACGACATACATGATTTGATTTTAATGACATGACTACAAGCATAGCAATACAGAGATGTGCGGTGAGATGATCAGGCATGCAGATAAATCATGACACGTAGAGGTGTAAGAAAATGAACCATTCCGCTCTGCCTAAATAAACAGGATATAATGCTTACGTATTTTTCCAAGCCTCATAGAACTGTATTATTTTGAGAATGCTTGTTATTGTAAAAGTTCTGATAACCTGATTCAGAGATTGAGTCAGATGGAAAATATTAATCAAAGACATTTATCTCAAATGTGTTTCAAATCTCTAAGATGGAATTGCATTAGTGCATATTACAAACACAATATATCTGGGGAAATGTACCTTGCATCTGATGCACAAATGTGTATTAATCAAGTAACCAAAATGTATAACAAACCAGCAGAGAATATTGCATTTTGAGAATAGGTCCATGAGTCAAATCAGTCAGTCCACTTTCTCAACGTGACCATAGTGAGATTGAGAAAGGTACCCCCTCTGTCTAGTGTTTAGTGAACAGTCACCGTGCCCTCAGAAATATATTGTTATCCCATAAAAATGTCTAGTTAGTGGATAGCTGGAGATACTTTTGTATATATTGTGTTTGTTAAGCTATTTCAGCCATACCAATTGCTGACAGTTATAAAATCGAGCACACAGCCATGCAATCTTCATAGACAAACATTGGCAGTCAATGGCCTTACTGAAGAGCTCAGTGACTTTCAACGTGGCACCGTCACAGGATGCTACCTTTCCAACAAGTCAGTTCGTAAAATGTCTGCCCTGCTAGAGCTGCCCCGGTCAACTGTAAGTGCTGTTATTGTGAAGTGGAAACATCTAGGAGCAACAACGGCTCAGCCGCGAAGTGGTAGGCCACACAAGCTCACAGCGGGACCGCTGAAGCGTGTAAAAATTGTCTGTCCTCAGTTGCAACACTCATTACCGAGTTCCAAACTGCCTCTGGAGGTAACGTCAGCACAATAACTGTTTGTTGGGAGCTTCATCAAATGGGTTTCCGTGGCAGAGCAGCCTCACACAAGCCTAAGATCACCATGCGCAATACCAAGCGCCGGCTTAAGTGGTGTAAAGCTCGCCGCCATTGGACTCTGGAGCAGTGGAAACGCGTTCTCTGGAGTGATGAACCACGCTTCACCATCTGGCAGTCCGACGAACTAATCTGGGTTTGGCGGATGCCAGGAGAACGCTACCTGCCCCAATGCATAGTGCCAATTGTAAAGTTTGGTGGAGAAAGAATAATGGTCTGGGGCTGTTTTCATGGTTCGAGCTTCGTTCCAGTGAAGGGAAATCAACGCTACAGCATACAATGACATTCTAGACCAGGTATTCCCAAACTGGGGTACGCGCAATGCCCTCGGGGGTACGCCAAATAAAAATGTTATTCACATTTGGGTGAGTTTTTTTTCTTGCCTGAGTAGCCTTGTTTCACTGCCAAAAATGAAACCATCTAGTGTTCACCGAAATAACAACACAATGTCAAATACAGGTAGCCTAGTCAAATAATTAACATCCAATCACATTAACCGTTACTCTCTCACGGGAATTCCACTAACGGTCTGTATGTAGCCAAACGTAGCTGCTGCTCATGTTGGTATCTGTACTAATGGCGCAAAAGCCATGACAGGGAGACATAGTGGAGTGGTAACGAGCATGCAAGCAGTTGCTCCCGACGCCACTTGGGTACACTGCAGCATCCCCCGAGAGGCTCTTGCTGCCAAAGGAATGCCTGATAGCTTGAAAGAAGTTTTGGACACTACAGTGAAAATGGTTAACTTTGTTAAAGTAAGGCCTCTGAACTCGTGTATTTTCTGCACTATGCAATTATATGGGCAGCGACCAAGTAACGCTTTTACAACATACAGAAGTGTGCTAGTTGTCAAGGGGAAAAGTATTGACACGTTTTTTTGAATTGAGAGACAAGCTTAAAGTTTTCTTTACTGACCATAATGTTCACTTGTCTGACCGCTTGCATGATGACAAGTTTCTCACACGACTGGCCTATCTGGGTGATGTTTTTTCTCGGCTGAATGATCTGAATCTGGGATTACAGGGACTTTCTGCAACTATGTTCAATGTGCGGGACAAAATTGAGGCTATGATTAAGAAGTTGGGGCTCTTCTCTGTCTGCATTAATAAGGACAACACACAGGTCTTTCCATTGTATGATTTTTTGTGTGCAAATTAACTCAAGCTTACGGACAATGTCAAAAGTGGTATAGCGAAGCACCTGAGTGAGTTGGGTGCGCAATTACGCAGGTACTTTCCCGAAACGGATGACACAAACAACTCGATTCGTTATCCCTTTCATGCCCTGCCTCCAGTCCAATTACCGATATCTGAACAAAAGAGCCTCATCGAAATTGCAACAAGAGGTTCTTTGAAAATTGAATTTAACAGAAGCCACTGCCAGATTTCTGGATTGGGCTGTGCTCAGAGTATCCTGCCTTGGCAAATGTTGCTGTTAAGACACTGATGCCCTTTGCAGCCACATACCTATGTGAGAGTGGATTCTCTGCCCTCACTAGCATGAAAACTAAATACAGGCACAGGCTGTGTGTGGAAAATGACTCTCTCCAATACAACCCAACATTGCAGAGTTATGTGCATCTTTTCAAGCACACCTTTCTCATTAACCTGTGGTGAGTTATTCACAATGTTTGATGAACAAATAAGGTTTTATATGTAAGATGGTTAAATAAAGAGCAAAATGATTGATTATTATTATATTATTATTTGTGCCCTGGTCCTATAAGAGCTCTTTGTCACTTCCCACGAGCCGGATTGTGACAAAAACTCACACTCATTCTTATGTTCAATACATGTATCGTATAGTGTGTGTGTGGCTTACAGCGATGGCAAAAAACAACATTTGAGAGTGCGCTGACCCTGGTGCTAGAGGGGGTACGCAGCTGGAGGTTGAATGTTTGAAGGGGTACGGGACGATAAAAAGTTTGGGAACCACTGTTCTAGATGATTCTGTGCTTCCATCATTGTGGCAACAGTTTGGGGAAGGCCCTTTCCTGTTTCAACATGACAACGCCCCTGTGCACAAAGCTAGGTCTATACAGATATGGTTTGTCGAGATCTGTGTGGAAAAATTTGACTTGCTTGCACAGAGCCCTGACCTCAACCCCATCGAACACCTTTGGGATGAATTGGAACGCTGACTGCGAGCCAGGCCTAATCGCCCAACATCAGTGCCCGACCTCACTAATGCCCTTGTGGCTGAATGGAAGCAAGTCCGTGCAGCAATGTTCCAACATCTAGTGGAAAGCCTTCTCAAAAGAGTGGAGGCTGTTATAACAGCAAAGGGGGGACCAACTCCATATTAATGCCCATGATTTTGGAATGAGATGTTTGACAAGTGTCCACATACTTCTGGTCATGTAGTGTATATTCACCTAAATAATGTGACCTAAATAATTATCTCTCTATTTCTAAACTTTATTGCCTAGCTAAAATACTAGAATTCTTTATGAATTCTCAGCTAAGATCTTATCTTTGAAATGTATTCTAATTGTACATCGGTCATAGCACTATCTCTGCTGCATCCCTAGTTATAAATTATGTGGTTAACTGTATGGATAAAAGGCAACATTGGGGTGCCCTCTTCAATGACCTGTCAAAGGCTTTCGATACTGTTGATCACTCACTGTTAATTCGGAGGCTTTCCTCAATTGGCCTAGTCCAGGCTGCATGTAACTGGTTTAAAAATTACTTGACAGATAGAACCCAATGTGTATCTACTGATGGTGTTAAATCAGGTTTCCTGGATATCACGAAAGGTGTCCCGCAGGGGTCGATTCTGGGTCCTGTACTTTTTACTGTTTACATTAGGCATATCGACTTGTAACCTGCACTTGTATGCCAATGATACTGTTGCGTATGCGATTGCCCCCACGGTTGACCAGGCTCTATCTGAACAAGTCTGCCTTCATTGTATTACAGAAAAACTTTGACCTGAAATCAGTATTGAATGCAGGTAAAACTAAGTATATGTTGTTGTCTATAGCGCATAAATATGAATGGTGTCCATATTTAGCGTGTCCCTGCATAGAAATATCTGGGCATCTGGATGGATGAAAAACGGGTCATTTAAAAAGCATATTGATGAGTTAGTTCAGAAGCTGGGAATAAAAATGGGTTTCTTCTAGAAATAGATTCTGCCTCTTGCTAAATAGTATTAAGCAGATTATTCAGTTAACGTTCCTATCGGTCGTAGACTATGGCGACATCATCTATATGAACATAGCTGCCACTTCATTAAAGCTGTTAGAGGCAGTTTATCTTCGTGCACTGCGCTTTAGTACAGGCAACAATTTTAGTACTCATCACTACATTCTCTAGCAGAAAGTTGGTTGGCCCTCTTTGATGTCACGTAGATTGATACATTGCTATTTTTCCATTCATAAAGCCCTTTTACAAAAAGTCCCCCTGTACCGAACATCTTTACTAAACATTAGACATAAAAGTTACCACACCCGGTCTCAGGGATGGCTAATTCTGGAAATTCCTTTGGTCTCTACTGAGTTAACTAAAAGCTGATTTACCTTTCTTGCACCTTATGTGGAACAATTTTCAAAATGTTCTTAAATTTGACATTCTGGTGCCTCTAGGGAAATTCAGAAAGCTGATTGAGGACCTAATTACTGATGAATGTGTTTGTTTTTTATGACCGTGTTTTTCTTTCTGCTTGCATTCTGAATTTTCTGTAATTCAGGGCTCATCTGTAGAGACCTTGGTCTCACTATGACTGAAATCAAATTTGATTTGTCACATGTGCTGAATACAACAGGTGTAGAAGACCTTACCGTGAAGTGCTTACTTACAAGCCCTTAATCAACAATGCAGTTAAGAAAATATTTACTAAATAAACTAAAGTACATATTTTTTTTATTTTTATAACAATAACGAGGCTATATACAGGGGGTACCGGTACTGAATCAATGTGCGGGGGTACAGGTTAGTCGAGGTAATTTGTACATGTAGGTAGGTGTAAAAACAAAACTCCCTGATAAATTTAGTGTTATTCTACTATTCTTGTGGTTGAAAATCTTGAGTTCACCAAGTTGTTGAAGGACTCCCACACCCAGGCTGCTTTTTCTCTATTCCCATAAATCAAGCCATTTCCCAAGCGCTACTGCCCTTTCATCGTTGCTTGTAAAAGATGGTAGCCGTTAACTCCAAAGGTCAAGTATGTGTCATTGTTATGACTATTTAGAAGGAACCATTATTTAAACAGTGATATAAGCTAAAGTAGAAGTGGCACATTGGTCTTGGTAGAGGTTTACAAAGGGTGATTTCCTTAATGGTATGTATGTCTTTATTATGGAACTCTCCCATTCTGTTGAACCTTCTAGAGTAGCTTGATTAGAAAGTACTGTATGTGACATTCTTGAAGTTCACCAGATCATTTTAATGGTCACTTTCAAGCTCTGTATTAGAAATTGGAGAGGTGTCGTTATTGGAAAATATTACATTTGCTGAATGAAAGTATTTAGAAACAGAGCAGATTTGAAATTGTAAATCGGTTTGAGTTTGAGGTGTTTATCAAACCACTTTTGCAAGAGGATGTACAATTATAAAACATGGGACAAATATCCATCTTTAATTAATAAACGTGTATTTATCAGAGTACCATGTTTAATGATGGCTGTTGTTGCATGATGGTTATTCATCACTGTGTATGAGGTTGTTTAAACTGTGCATGTCACCCTTTCCTTTCATAATAAAAACGTAAGGAAAATCAGATAGAAAAACGAATAAAAACAAACATTTTTGGACAACTCAAACAAACAGAACGAGATTTGTATGTAATTTATGAATGTTCAATTGAGGAGTATAAGAAGTTGATACTATAATGCATACAGGCAAACAACAATGAATGGAAAACAAAGCAGCAGGCTGTAGTAGACTACTTATTCACAGTAGGAAAATGGTTTCAGTTCAATAAAAGAGATATGTTGACATGTTTGTGTTTAAGATTTGATCTAAGTGAAGCAAGCCTTCACCTTGATAACCTTTTGGAGGCACACATAGGTACCTATTATGTTAATAAATGTATGTTCCTGAGTAGGTTGAACCAATGGTTCCCTTTTAATGTGGAGGACCAACAGAGGCGATCCCCCACCCACGGAATTCGTTCTTCCGGTATACTTACCGTAATATTGGCCATTTGTTGTTCTGTTTTCTCATTTTGAATCATTCTGAAAGCAGGCACACCTGACCAAATTTAACCAACACAGTTCCAGATTGCATAGTCCAATTTGATTTCACAATTTAAAAAAAAATCATAACAAATAAACAATCACAAGCCGTCATATTGGCTAAACGCCCAGTATGTTGAGTGTTATCGTCAGCCTCTCCGGAAATGCTCACTAACACTTTACAGTGAGGAGACCGCAGTGTAGGAAATATCTGTAGGTGGGAGTACAAAGTATATCTGTCACAATCAAGAAGTGTTTGTATTTCATGATTGTTATATCATAACCAAATGAAAAATCCTGTCCTAGTTCAATAATGACATGATTAGCCAATGCAACAGAGATACACTCACCTATGTATTTATTTGAACAGTGAAACAAAAATTTGTAAATCTGGCTCTATACTCCAGCATTTTGGATTTGAGATCAAATGTTTTATATGAGGTGACAGTATAGCATGTCACCGTTTATTTCAGTATTTATTCATACATACAGTGCCTTCAGAAAGTATTCACACCCCTTGACATTTTCCACATTTTGTTGTGTTACAGCCTGAATTTAAAATTAAATTGAGATGTGTTGTCACTGATCTACACACAAAATCCCATAACGTCAAAGTGGAATTATGTTGTTAGAAATGTTTACAAATTAATTAAAAATGAAAAGCTGAAATGTCTTGAGTCAATAAGTACTCAACCTCTTTGTTATGGCAAGCCTAAATATGTTCAGGAGTAAATATTTGCTTAACAAGTCACATAATAAGTTGCATGGACTCACTCTGTGTGCAATAATAGTGATGATTTTTGAATGACTACTTCATCTCTGTACCCGAGACAGACAGTACAATTATCTGTAAGGTCCCTTAGTCAAGCAGTGAATCATAAACACAGATTCAACAACAAAGACCAGGGAGGTTTTCCAATGCCTCGCAAAGGGCACCTATTGAGAGATGGGTAAAAAATATGCTGACATTAAATACCCCGTTGAGCATGGTGAAGTTAGTCATTACACTTTGGATGGTGTATCAATACACCCAGTCACTACAAAGATACAGCCATCCTTCCTAACTCAGTTGCCAGAGGGAAAGGAAACCACTCAGGGATTTTACCATGAGGCCAATGGTGATTTTAAAACAGTTACAGAGTTGAATGGTTGTGCATAGGAGAAAACTTAGGATGGATCAACAACATTGTAGTTTCTGCACAATACTAACCTAATTGACATAGTGAAAAGAAGGAAGCCTGTACAGAATACAAATATTCCAAAACATGCATCCTGTTTGCAACAAGGCACAAGTAATACTGCAAAAAATGTGACAAAGCAATTCACTTTTCGTCATGAATACAAAGTCTTATGTTTGGGGCAAATCCAATACAACACATTACTGAGTACCACTTTCCATATTTTCAAGCATAGTGGTGGCTGCATCATGTTATGGGTATGCTTGTAATCGTTAAGGACCAGGGAGTTTTTCAGGATGAAAAAGAAACGGAATGTAGCTAAGCACAGGCAAAACACTAGAGGAAAACCTGGTTCAGTCTGCTTTCCACCAGACACCGGGAGATGAATTCACCTTCCAGCAGGACAATAACCTCGAACACAAGGCCAAATCTACACTGGAGTTTCTTACCAAGAAGACAGTGAATGTTCCAGAGTGGCCGAGTTACAGTTTTGACTTAAATCTACTTGAAAATCTATGGCAAGACCTGAAAATAGTTGGTTAGCAATGATCAACAACCAATTTGACAGAGCTTGAAGAATTTTGAAAATAATAAATGGGCAAATATTGTACAATCCAGGTGTGGAAAGTTCTTAGAGTCTTACCCAGAAACACTCACAGCTGTAATTGCTGCCAAAGGTGTTTCTAACATGTATTGATTCAGGGGGTTGACTACTTATCTAATTTGATCGTTTTTTCCCTCAAAATGTTAGGATTTTTCATCCACTTTGATATTAGAGTATTTTGTGTAGATCATTGCCAAAGAAAATGACAATTAAATCTATTTTAATCCCACTTTGTAAAACAACAAAATGTGGAAAAAGGGGTGTGAATACTTTCTGAAGGCACTGTATCTGTTTTACAATTTAGAAATGAAAGCAATTTATGTATCTAGTCCCCCCATTTGAAGGTGTCTTAAGTATTTGGACAATTCACTTATATGTGTATTAAAGTAGTCAAAAGTTTAGTATTTGGTCCCATATTCCTAGAACACAATTACTACAACAAGCTTGTGACTACAAACTTGTTGGATGCATTTGCAGTGTTTCAGATTATGATGTGCCCAATAGAAATTAATGGTAAATAATGTATTGTGTTTAAATAGGAATAGAATATGTTTCTGAACACTTCTACATTAATGTGGATGCTACCATGATTACGTATAATCCTGAATGAATCCTGAATAATGATGAGTGACAGACGAACAAAGATCCTACCCCCAAGACACACTAACCTCTCACCATTACCAATAACAGGAGGTTAGTGTTTTTGAGGGGGTATGATATTTATGCCTCTTTAACTTTCTCACTCATCAATATTCAAGATGAATTCATGATTATCCGTAATCATGGTAGCATCCACATTAATGAAGGAAGTGTTCAGAAGCATATTCTACTCTTATTTACAATAAAAGGTAACTCCAAAATGACAATGCCTTATTTACATTCATTTCTACGGGTCACAACATAATCTGAAACACAACCAAAACATAAACGGTAAAACAGATATGTATGAAAATACCCTCAAATAAAAGGTGACATTATGTATTGTCGCCTTATATGAAACATTTGATCTCAAATCCAAAATGCTGGAGTGTAGGGCCAAATTAAAAGTTGTAGCTTCACTGTCCAAATAAATATGTAGGGGAATGTACACAAAAAAACTGCAGTGAATTCCATTGATTTAAACTTCAAATTTGAAGTTAGATTTATCCATGTAATTCTTTATTTTACTCTGTTTAGGGTTGTTTAGTATGACCACAAACTCATTTACTTAGAGATTTATATCAACTAAAGACTAACAATATAAATTATTTTACCATCAAAAGGATTGATTGCCAAGAAAGTGGTGAGTAATATTTCTCAGGAGTCTCACTTACTTTATCCCCTCCCTTCAAGGACTTATTTAATATGTTTATCAGAAAACTGAGAAATTGTGCGTTGCACCAGATTTATATATATATAACCGTTAATTTCCATCTGTAGTCTCTGGGCAGATTACTTCCAAGCACCTGATAATAACAGATTACAAAACATGTGATCCCTTGAGCAAGAGCCATACAGTTGTATTTTGAATTCATGTGTTAATGCACATACACGGTCCATGCGCATCAACATTTTGATTCTATCTCTATTCTTTTGAATCAAAAATTTTATACTACTGCCCTAAGTTTTATTGTACATTAACCATCACAAAATACGTGTACATCAACTGTGTACATTAACTATCACAAATGTTCTGAAAGTAATGAAGAGTAGTTCAGTATCTAGTTCCTTATTACGGTTAATGAAAATTGTCTGTACAGCTGTAATGAAGCCACATGTCTTGCACTGCGTTTAACACGGTTGACCACAGAAAACAACTCTCACTCTGATTTCACAGTGACAGAATTCTCCAAGACAGCTACCTCCACTCAATGCAAAACTGCTCACACTAGCATATAGCACACTATCACACCCGGTCGTATTGGTAGATTCACATGACTGGACAAGGAAAGTTGTGATTCATCTCGTGTCTACCTGAGGACAGAAATCCCTTCCATGAGTGATAACCAACTCTCAGACAACTAAATGTACTCCCTAGGAATGAAATAACAGTCCTACAGAGATACGCCTTCCAACAGGACGATAAGGGGTGCTCGCCATGGCCTTTCCCCTATATAATGACACTGAGTACTGCTAGTGTTACTCGCTTCACAGCTCGTAGGCCCAGTCCCCACCCACTATTTCCTTTATGCTGAAACAAAGACCAGAGCGACAGGGAAGGAGGGGTTTTCTCTTGAATCTGTCACAAGCTCACTTCCTCCTCTCAGATAGAAGCCAGTAGTACAGCATCCACTCTGTAAGAGGATGGAACTCCTTAGGTAACCTCAGACCGCTGACGCTGCAGAAACCGGCTTACGCACACTTGGACACTACACAGCTTCCTGTCTGACTAACACTGGAGGTTATCTCACATGAAATCATGGTGATGCTTGTTCAGTTTTCCCCAACAGGGAATTATTACGACACCGTTTGGAATCAAACAACAAAAAATGACAAGAGGTAAAAAATAACAGCTGAAGTGTTAAAGTACTGCTATAATGACAAATAGTTCATTGAAGATACGTTCCCCAAGTAAAAAAACACTAGCATTTTCCCCCAGTTTGATTATCAAATTAATAAGATTGGGTAAATTGTAAAGGTATAATTTGTATATTTTATTTGACATTTGTTCAATTTAAAATGTATGAATTAAGTGCCAGAGATAATGAAATTGTGAAGTGTTTTGAAACACACTCAGCCACCACAGATGATGTAAGACTGAACTCATTACATTCTTATTGACTAGTGATTCTATGATTCAGCGACCCTCACACCAACCTAAAGATGCAATCTTAACATGTGACAATACACAGAGAATACAGTACTGATGAACTTCAGCCAGGGTCCTACACACGCTGGTAACATCACCCCCTAGCTCGTATGTCTGTTTGAAATCAACAGCCCTCTCTCCAGCTTTCACTGGTTTCTATGGAATTGTTTGAGATTTCACCACTGTGGGATTGATGCGGAATTCTACCATAATTATCAAAACTATACATTTCCCAAAATGAGCAATACTACAAGGACAGACACTGATAGTAAAACATGAGCTGAATTTTATTTAGATTTCAGGAGTAATAAACAGCAGGCCTCAGTCTCTTTCAGGTGGGACTCTGGTTTAAAGGGTTCCTTTCTGTTGGTACAAAAGTATATCCTCCCAGAAGAGGGAAATATTGTGGAGTTCCCTTAGCCATTGTAATGTCATTGTTGTAGTCCTTCAAAGAATTTCCTGTTGTTCCTACAGGTTATGCTTGTGTAGGAGGCCAACCACACACAAACAGCTATTTGATGTGTCTGCAGATACATTTAGGCTATTGTTACCTATAAAACCTATTAGATGTATAGGTCCTCTGATTCAGAGTGAATCTGCTCTGTAGTTTCCTGCCTTGTGTGCAGAAAGCATGCTTTCGTTGTCACTCTCGCTTCCGTACGCCCCACGCACCCACCACTTGATGCAACTCTGAGCTCACGCTGTGGTAATGGCCAGTGGAAAAGAAAATGTGTTTACTCATTCAATCACTTTCCACAGTTTTCCAATATCTCAATCGTGGTTTTCCTGTGTCCTGATGGACAAATATATAGGTAAGTTAGACACCTGTCCACATTACCAGTAAACATTTTGAACAGCATCCTTTGGGTAATTTGTGCCATCGTTAAAGAAAGTTAAGAAAAGATGAAGCTGCTTGTTTGTTGTCTTCTAGCCATCACCTGTGTTTTGGTGCATGCAGACAAGAGTAAGAGATTACTGAAGCTGACTGAAGTAATAAAGGAATTAAAAGCGCTCAACAAAAGTGTGAAGGTAGGTCAACCTGCAATTTATTTAACACTTTCTCAAAGCTTATGCGTTATAAGCGCTTAATGTATTTGATGGACTCTTGCAAGAAACCATGAGCTTTTATGAATGATTATAGCATGTTTTATTATGCATTATACTGTGTACTGCAATGCATCTATTGCCTTTTTACATTTAGAAAGGCTGTGAATGGCTCAGAAAGTATTACCATAACGGTAATACTACATCTCTGGGGTTGATATGTATAAAATGCAACCTCAGTACCAACATTTTTTGTTGTTGTCTTGCAGCACAACAGTGTGATGTCGAACACTCCTTCAATGGATATGGAAGTAAGTGATTTTTAAAGGGAAATCCACTATAGCTCATTTACTTTGCAAACATATGGAGCTCATGCTAACATCAGTCAGAAAACTCACAAACAATGAATGGCCTCTGTTATTGTGGTCATTTATGCTCTCCCACCTACTGTATATTGCATAATGTAGGACGCTAGTACTAGAGCAGGCAAATGTGGTCTTGTGAGGTCAGGAAATAATGGTGTGATACATTATGGTAAAAAATGACACAATCAACAATACTATAAAGCAATAAACAGTGTAATTACATGTGTAATAGATTTGCATAAATTATGTGTATAGTTAATTAGCTATATCACCAATTATGAGTAAATACTTAGTTTTATATAATAGTCTAATTTGATGTAATTCATTTAGTAATCCTTTAGTCATTATAACAGGATGTGGAGACAGTAGAAAGGTACACAGTACTACATATTTTCATGGAAAACTATTTTGTTTTACTAAAAACATTTCAGCTAAATTACTAGCATGGGTCAATTGGTTTTACGGTATGTGAATTACTAAATCAAATAAACTAACTTAAAGTATTAATGGACAATCTACAAAAAAAATAAATGTGTTGGTTTTATCTTAGTAGGTGTAATACATTTACAGTGTTAACATATGATTAGAGTAGAGGCCCACACACTCAGAATCACAAACTCTTTCATAAAACAAAAACACTTGATAAGAGAATGATTTTTCTTTCAGCTATTTATCAGTTGCCCTGACAGTCAATCCAGTTTGGCATGTGTTATTGTCAGAGTTCTGTGCATGAATGAGTCAATGTGAAAGTGAGCTCCATGTCTCTTGTGCACATTTAGGAGAACTGCAATGAGTAATCACACTACCATGTCTCTGTGGCTTATCCCCAAGAGACAAACTGTGCTACTGTGCTGTTAAAGATTCCTTATTAATAAGAATTCCTTGTGGTTTTACTAAATGTTTGACTATATCTTACAGTGAGTTGAACATAGTTGTCCTAAACTTGGCCAAATATTTCATTAGTATACCATGGAACCAGTCTGTTACCAATGTTTAATAGATAAACATTTGATCAAAAGGTTTCCATGTTATCGTTTTGACACTAAATATAAAGTTGTGTCTGTACACTCTTAGAAAAAAAGATGCTTTCTAGAACCTTTAAAGGTTCTTCGGCTGTCCGCGTAGGAAAAGCCTTTGAAGAACCCTTTTTGGTTGCAGGTAGAACCCTTTTGGGTTCCATGTAGAACCATTTCCACAGAGGGTTCTACATGGAACCCAAAAGTATTCTACCTGGAACCAAAAATGGTTCTCCTACGGGGACAGCCGAAGAACCCTTTTAGAACCCTTTTTTTCTAAGAGTGTAGCCGTCTAACAGTTATTGTTTGAGACTCAAAAGTTTGAGGCCCACCGCATGGGGAAAATATCATTGCCTAATGGTAGAGACAAATGAAAGCCTCCACATGGAAAATGTGTTGTCATGTCAGCAAAGAGAGTTATTTTCTATTCTGTGAAACACCCAGTCAAAGTGGAGAAACTGGAAACAGGCAGCAAGTAACAACAGTGAAAACATCTCTCTATTTAATCTCAGTGAAGCGGGGAAAGATATTATTCTGTATTGGATACATTGGTGGAAACATTATTGTTTCTTTGTCGGGGTGTGGATGTGATGTGCCAGGGTAGACGGGAAAGTCTTACCTTGATAAGCAGAATATGACCATTGTGTGTCAGGGTTTTGTAGCAAATGATAACACAATCAATATAAATTGTAAGAAAATGCATGACTTATTACAATTTAACTATGTCTATGAGAGGACCAACATACTTGAAAGCGGGTTATGTTATGAAGTATAGGCATTGTGGGCATTAGGTGTATGTGGCTCAATAGAATACATTTGGCTGGCATGAACTGGAAATATTGTATGTATTCTGGTAGAAGTTCTGGTTAATGAAATGTAGCAGTGTGATGAATGGCTGATTTATCTTGAAGATTGTATGTTGCTTAATTAAGCAATAACGCCCGAGGAGATGTGGTATATGGGCAATATACCACGGCTAAGAGCTGGCACGAAGTAAAAGTGACTGGGTCGAATTCATAGATTTCGAACGAAAAGACAACGACTTGGTCTCGTCTCTGGCAACCGAACCGATAGAACGAATGACCAGCCGGCTTGGGTAGCAACCCTTGATTTGTGTCAGGACTATATATCGTGGAAGGATGACATAGTATGAATAAATTCCTCAAAATAGCACTAATGAAAATATTTCAATCATTATTTGAATATGTTGGTAACCCATTGTATAAAAGTGATAATGCCCTCGAATCCGGTGTTTGGAGGATATATTCGCACGGTTTGTCCGCCCAAAACTAAACACCAGTGCCAATGTATCCTATAAACACTGGCTTCGTGCGTATTATCACTTAAATACACCAGCGCCCTCATGTGGTTCCTATTCCACATTACAACGTTTACATGCGAGTGTAACAGAGTATCAAAATACAATCAATTGATTTGCCACAACTAGTTTAATTAGTGGAGAATAACCAGTCTTGTTCCATTCCATAATTTAGTGTCTCTTTTTGCTTTTTTTTTTACAGGAGTGCTGTTCCCAATCTGCCTTGGAGTGCTTCCGGGCCATGGTACCTCATCTCAATGCCAAAAATAAGATCCTTCAGCGTAAAGTTATCAAAAACCTCAACAACCAACTGATTGTGAGTCACTTAAGAAAATGTGAAAAATGTATATTTATATAAAAATGTACATAGCAAGACTGTGTGGAAAAATATTAACATGTTGCTTTGTTCGGGTTTTTAGTTGGGAAGTCTGGACTCCTGCAGTCAAGAGGAGAGAGAGGTGAGCCTTGCCATTATTTTCCAAATTACATTATTAGCATCATCATTTTTATTTCAGCGTTATTTTACCAGGTAAGTTGACTGAGAACACGTTCTCATTTGCAGCAACGACCTGGGGAATAGTTACAGGGGAGAGGATGAATGAGCCAATTGTAAACTGGGGATTATTAGGTGACCGTGATGGTTAAGGGCCAGATTGGGAATTTAGCCAGGACACCGGGGTTAACACCCCTACTCTTACGATAAGTGCCATGGGATCTTTAATGACCTCAGAGAGTCAGGACACCCGTTTAACGTCCCATCCGAAAGACGGCACCCTACACAGAGCAGTGTCCCCAATCACTGCCCTGGGGCATTGGGATCTTTGTTTAGACCAGAGGAAAGAGTGCCTCCTACTGGCCCTCCAACACCACTTCCAGCAGCACCTGGTCTCCCATCCAGGGACTGACCAGGACCAACCCTGCTTAGCTTCAGAAGCAAGCCAGCAGTGGTATGCAGGGTGGTATGCTGCTGGCATCATGATCATCATTATTGAACGTAATCATTTGAGGGAACGTGGAAAGTATGTTAGGGGCAATAGTTACTTTACTAGGCCTATTTTCAGTCCAAATCCAAGAGTAACTTCAAATGAGCATTTTATCCAGAAAATAAGTTAAATTGTGAGAGCCAACTAACATTTTCTGTGTTCCTTTATTCCCTCAGAAAACAGTCTGCCAAGGATGTGATTCCTATCCAAAGGACAGCCAGGAATGTGTACAACAGTTGGAATCTCTGCTTCAAAAGGTATCAGGTTTTTATAAATCAGTCAGACTTTTAACAACAATGTCATCTACACTTCAACGAAGGCAAATGATTGTAGTGTGCAGTGTGCTAACTACCAAAATATGTTTTTCAGGCCATCAGTAGATTGGCGTGAGGAAAAGATTGGGGGGGAAAAAACGTGGAAAAAGACATGGGAATGTGTAGAAGACACTACTCTGTGAACACATCAGAGGCATGGCCATTACTGCCACCTTACTATTCTATTTATGTAATATTTATTTATGAAATGGTGTTATCCTACTCAAGCTAAAGAATGTTTTTTATTTTTTTTATTATTACCACAAGACAGCCTTTTTGGTGCACTATAGTGCAAGAAGATGTCCATGCAGTTTATCATTTGATTGTTCATATTTCTTTATTTATTCACATGAACATGTTTGTATGTTTGTATACTATTCACATTGTTAGTTGTCCATATATCTCACCCGTTACTCCAAACTATGCATCTTATTAAATCAAAAATAAGTATCTCACAATGAGATTAAATCGATTGAAAAGGTGGAGAAATTATGAAATAGGAGAAAAAGTATTTGTTCATCATTTTTGATGATCCTATACTGTTGTTTTTTTGTATTTAATCAAAAACATGTAATTTAATGTAAGAATATTAAATAACTGATATTGTATATGTGTTCTGATTATTTTAATTTAATTACTTTCACCACACAACCCTTGATCAAAATATAAGTTTACTGTTAAATATAATGAGTACATTGGTTTAAATCACCAAAACACAACATAATGATATCAATTTAACCGTTTTAACAACCAGTTAAACCAATAGCAAAAAAATGCAACATACATGTTTAAAAATTGCCCTTTGAAGTGCTGAAAGTAATATAGTACATTACACTATTTTCACTTTAGGCTATACTACCCATCAAAATGCACTGAAAATCTTATTTCCATCATTTCCATTCCATTTGTGATCGTCATTTTGATTTTCACATATAATTACACCATAGGAGTAGGTCTACTGTAATCAAATGTAGGCTAACAGTCAAAATTACAGTAAACAAAGGAAAATAGTGAAAAGAAAGAAACTAGTTAGCAGGCTCTAGTTTGCATCAAGCCCGTCTTAAGCATTTGGCCAACGGTTCTCATCCACATCTCAGTAAATATTCTCATTGTTCATGCACCTGGGGAAAAACCTTTTGTCAAGGCGAATCTAAGCCTGGATTGAATCATTGCCTGCCTCATCCATGGCCTGAGGGAGAAACTTACTGTGAAGTAAAGTCATGATAGTCACATTACGGTATACAGTGCATTTGGAAAGGATTCAGACCACTTTACTTTTTCCAAATGTTTTACGTTACAGCCTTATTTTACAATGGATTAAATAGATTGTTTCCCTCATCAATCTACACACAATATCAAATCAAAGTCTATTTGTCACGTGCACCGAATACAACAGGTGTATTAGACCTTACAGTGAAATGCTTACTTACAGGCTCTAACCAATAGTGCGGAAAAAAAGGTATGTGTGTGTGTGTGTGTGTGTGTGTAAGTAAAGAAATAAAACAACAGTAAAAATACATTTGAAAATAACAGTAGCAAGGCTATATACACACACACCGGTTAGTCATGCTTATTGAGGTAGTATGTACATGTAGGTATGGTTAAAGTGACTATGCATAT
The DNA here is from genome assembly GCF_045679555.1 of Salvelinus alpinus. NCBI lineage: Eukaryota > Metazoa > Chordata > Actinopteri > Salmoniformes > Salmonidae > Salvelinus > Salvelinus alpinus. The sequence continues at coordinate 73,257,298 of NC_092089.1, forward strand.
ATGATGAACAGAGAGTAGCAGTAGCGTAAAAAGAGGGGTTGGCGGGTGGTGGGACACAATGCAGATAGCCCGGTTAGCCAATGTGCGGGAGCACTGGTTGGTCGGGCCAATTGAGGTAGTATGTACATGAATGTATAGTTAAAGTGACTATGCATATATGATAAACAGAGAGTAGCAGCAGCGTAAAAGAGGGGTTGGGTGGGACACACAATGCAAATAGTCCAGGTAATAATTTGGTTACCTGTTCAGGAGTCTTATGGCTTGGCGGTAAAAACTGTTGAGAAGCCTTTTTGTCCTAGACTTGGCACTCCGGTACCACTTGCCATGCGGTAGTAGAGAGAACAGTCTATGACTGGGGTGGCTGGGGTCTTTGACAATTTTTAGGGCCTTCCTCTGACACCGCCTGGTGTAGAGGTCCTGGATGGCAGGTAGCTTTGCCCCAGTGATGTACTGGGCCGGAAGCACTACCCTCTGAAGTGCCTTGCGGTCGGAGGCCGAGCAATTGCCGTACCAGGCAGTGATGCATCAGGATGCTCTCGATGTTGCAGCTGTAGAACCTTTTGAGGATCTCAGGACCCATGCCAAATCTTTTTAGTTTCCTGAGGGGGAATAGGCTTTGTCGTGCCCTCTTCACGACTGTCTTGGTGTGTTTGGACCAAGGAACTTGAAGCTCTCAACCTGCTCTACTACAGCCCCGTCGATGAAAATGGGGGCGTGCTCGGTGCTCCTTTTCCTGTAGTCCACAATCATCTCCTTAGTCTTGGTTACGTTGAGGGATAGGTTGTTATTCTGGCACCACCCGGCCAGGGCTCTGACCTCCTCCCTATAGGCTGTCTCGTCGTTATCGGTAATCAGGCCTACCACTGTTGTGTCGTCTGCAAACTTAATGATGGTGTTGGAGTCGTGCCTGGCCATGCAGTCGTGGGTGAACAGGGAGTACAGGAGGGGACTGAGCACGCACCCCTGGGGAGCTCCAGTGTTGAGCATCAGCATGGCAGATGTGTTGCTACCTACCCTCACCACCTGGGGGCGGCCCATCAGGAAGTCCAGGATCCAGTTGCAAAGGGAGGTGTTTAGTCCCAGGGTCCTTAGCTTAGTGATGAGCTTTGAGGGTACTATGGTGTTGAACGCTGAGCTGTAGTCAATAAATAGCATTCTCACATAGGTGTTCCTTTTGTCCAGGTGGGAAAGGGCAGTGTGGAGTGCAATAGAGATTGCATCATCTGTGGACCTGTTTGGGCGGTATGCAAATTGGAGTGGGTCTAGAGTTTCTGGGATAATGGTGTTGATGTGAGCCATTACCAGCTTTTCAATACCGCATAATGACAAAGCAAAAACATTATTATAATAATTTCTTTGGCAAATGTAAAAAAAATAATACAAAAAAATGAAATTACACATTTACGTATTCAGACCCTTTACTCAGTACTTTTTTGAAGCACCTTTGGCAGCGATTACAGCCTCGAGTCTTCTTGGGTATGACGCTACAAGCTTGCCACACCTGTATTTGTGGAGTTTCTCCCATTCTTCTCTGCAGATCCTCTCAAGCTCTGTCAGGTTGGATGGGGAGCATCGCTGCACAGCTATTTTCAGGTCTCTCCAGAGATGTTTGATCTGGTTCGATCTGGCTGGGCCAATCAAGGACATTTAGAGACTTGTCCCGAAGCCACTCCTGCATTGTCTTGGCTGTGTGCTTAGGGTCATTGTCCTATTGGAAGGGGAATCTTTGCCCCAGTCTGAGGTCCTGAGCACTCTGGAGCAGGTTTTTGAAGAAAAAAAACAGCATGCCAACAACATTATACACCGTAGAATTGGTGCCAGGTTTCTTCCAAATGTGATGCTTGGCTTTCAGGCCAAAGTGTTCAATCTTGGTTTCATCAGACCAGAGAATCTTGTTTCTCATGGTCTTAGTCCTTTATGTGCCTTTTGGCAAACTCCAAGCGGGCTTTCATGTGCCTTTTACTGAGGACTGGCTTCTGTCTGGCCACTCTACCACAAAGGCCTGATTGGTGGAGTGCTGCTGAGATGGTTGTCCCTTTTGGAAGGTTCTCCAATCTCGACAGAGGAACTCTGGAGCTCTGTCAGAGTGACCATTGGGTCAAGGCCCTTCTCCCCAGATTGCTCAGTTTGGCCGTGCGGCCAGCTCTAGGAAGAGTCTTCGTGGTTCCAAACCTCCTCCATTTAAGAATGATTGAGGCCACTGTGTTCTTGGGGACCTTCAATGTTGCAGAAATGTTTTGGTACCCTTCTCCAGATCTGTGACTCGACACAATCCTGTCTCGAAACTCTATGGACAATTCCTTCAACCTCATGGCATGGTTTTTGCTCTGACATTTAGCCATATCTATGACTAAAAATAGAAGGTTTTACAATCAGAGATCTAGAATCTCAATTGTAAAGCCTCTTCTCTTTTTAGTCATAGATATGGCTACTAAACAGCAAGCTACCACGTTACAACCAGCCACAGGCTAAAGCTAGGATTACCAGCAATTGTTAGCACATGATTGGAGTTGGCTGGCTAGTTAGCCTGGCGCTTGTTAACTTGTTATGCGCCATGCCTTCAGTTTGTAACTTGTTAGCACACGTGTAACATCAGCAACTGTAAATAATTGTACTAGCTAGCTATGTAACATAATTGAGGAGTGTTGACATAGGTTATAATTATGACCGTGGATGCATTTCAATCTCACAAAATTATAGGCATGATGCAAGATAAGTTTCCAAACAGATGTAAATAACAATTATTGGCTATCCAGCTAGCTAGCTAAGTTTACTAGCTAACTGTGGAGAAACAATAATACAACAATTTACTGTTGTAAATCTCTGACAAGCTAGTTTTACTATAAAATATTTGTTCTAAATATAATGTCTGTGCCTGTTGATGTTGATGTTATGCTGGCACAGAACAACTGTCATTCAAACTGTACAATAGAGTATAATTTAAAAGAAATTGTCATGCAGACAATACTGTGTGGTGCCTGGGCTTCTTTTTGGAGTGGATTCTAGATTGAGAGAAACAGAATTCCTTTGCTTGCGTGCGTCATTGCAGCAGATCTGTATCCCTCTCAATGGATTGGACATTATGTTGGATTTCAGAGGAGATGAAGCAGATGATTCAAGAGGAGCCGAATGGCAGTTTGATCATGACAACACTCCTCCCACAGCTGTTCCCTGAACTTTACCACACTGATCATAATGTATTTTCTTACTGTGTTTCTTTGTGAATGGCAATTTCATCATGACCACCTCGCTGATCACCAGTTCTCTTATCTACAGATTGTAGATCACCAGATAATGTGATTTAACCAAATATTTGTGGTATACATTACTGCGAGTTACAGGATAGGTACAGTTTTTTTACCCCCTTTTTTCTTCCCAATTTCATGGTATCTAATTGGTAGTAGTTACAGTCTTGTCTCATCGCTGCAACTCCCATACGGACTCGGGAGAGGCAAAGGTCGAGAGCCATGCGTCCTCCGAAACACAACCCAACCTAGCCACACTGCTTCTTGACGCAACGCACATCCAACCCGGAAGCCAGCCGCACCAATGTGTCAGAGGAAACAGCGTACACCTGGTGACCTGGTCAGCGTGCACTGCGTCCGGCCCGCCATAGGAGTCGCTAGTGCGCGATGAGACAAGGATATCCCTGCAGGCCAAACCCTCCCTAACCCAGACGACGCTGGGCTAATTGTGCGTCGCCCCATGGACCTCCCGGTCGCGGCCGGCTGCGACAGAGCCTGGGCTCGAACCCAGAATCTCTGGTGGCACAGCTAGCACAGACCACTGCGCCACCCGGGAGGCCCCCAGCATAGGTACAGTTTGGTGTAGCACAGAGAATTTTGACCAACCTTAGCTTGGCGATAACGTCTTCGTCCTTGATTTGTGGAAACAGGAGTCTCATAAATGGTCTTGTCCTGTCTGCAGTGTACGGCCAGCTGGATAAGACTGCCAGAAGTGGTGTAGGGCTCGTAGACCTTAACCACCAACTGTTTAGGTTTACTGGTACTGCACGTCTCCTGGAAAGACATGGTTGTGGTGTTACCATTTCACACTGTTTGTGGAATGGACATAGGGCAACAAGCCCTTGTTGGTAAAGGCTTTAACCTGATTGAGAACTACAGTACCAGTCAAAAGTCTGGACACACCTACACATTCAAGGGTTTTTCTTTATTTTTACTATTTTCTACATTGTAGAAATATAGTGAAGACATCAAAACTATGGAAATAACACATATAGCAGCAACCAATGCAGCAACCAAAAAAGTGTTAAACAAATCAAAATATATTTTAGATTCTTCAAAGTAGCCAACCTTTGCCTTGATGACAGCTTTGCACACTCTTGGCATTCTCTCAACCAGCTTCATGAGGTTTAAAGTTAATTTGTGGAATTTCTTTCCTTCTTAATGCGTTTGAGCCAATCTGTTGTGTTGTGACAAGGTAGGGGTGGTATACAGAAGATAGCCCTATTTGGTAAAAGACCAAGTCCATATTATGTCAAGAACAGCTCAAATAAGCAAAGAGAAATGACAGTCAATCATTACTTTAAGACATGAAGGTCAGTTAATCCGGAACATTTAAAGAACTTTTAAGGTTTCTTCAAGTTCAGTCATCAAGCGCTATGATTAAATTGGCTCCCATGAGGACCGCCACAGGAAAGGAAGACCCAAAGTTAAATTAATAAATTCATTAGAGTTACCAGCCTTAGAAATTGCAGCCCAAATAAATGCTTCAGAGTTCAAGTAACTTACACATCTCAACATCAACTGTTTAGATGAGACTGCGTGAATCAGGCCTTCATGATTGAATTGCTGCAAAGAAACCACTACTAAAGGACACCAATAAGAAGAAGAGACTTGCTTGGGCCAAGAAACACGAGCAATGGACATTAGACCGATGGAAATTTGAGATCTAGTCCTAATTTGAGATTTCTGGTTCCAATCTCTGTGTCTTTGTGAGACGCAGAGCAGGTGAACAGATGATCTCTGCATGTGTGGTTCCCACCATGAAAGCATTGGAGGAGGAGGTGTGATGGTGCTTTGCTGTTGACACTGTCTGTGATTTATTTAGAATTCAAGGAACACACTGCTGTATATGTTGATCCAGAGTATCCCAAACATGCTCACATTGTGTACAGATCCTTGTGACATAGGGACATGAATTATCTTGCTGAAACGTGATGGTGGGCCTCGGGATCTCGTCATGCTATCTCTGTGCATTCAAATTGCTATTGATAAAAGGCATTTGTGTTCGTTGTCTGTAGTTTATGCCTGCCTGTACCATAACCCCACCTCCACCATGGGGACACTCTGTTCACAACATTGACATCGGAAAACCGCTCACCCACATTGACGCCATTCACTCCTAAAGCCAGTGAACTGTCTGCCATCTGCCCTGGTACAGCTGAAACCGGGATTTATCCGTGAAGAGCACACTTCTCCAGTGTGACAGTGGCCATCGAAGGTGAGCATTTGTCCACTGAAGTCGGTTAAGACACCGAACTGCAGTCAGGTCAAAACCCTGGTGAGGACGACTAGCAGATGAGCTTCCCTGAGATGGTTGCTGGCAGTTTGTGCAGAAATTCTTCGGTTGTGCGAACCCACAGTTTCATCATCTGTCTGGGTGGCTGGTCTCAGACAATCGCACAGGTGAAGAAGCCGCTTGTGGAGGTCCTGGGCTGGCGGGTTTCACGTGGTCTGCGGTTGTGAGGCCAGTTGGATGTACTACCAAATTCTCTAAAATGAAGTTGGAGGCAGTTTATAGTAACAGCTCTGGTGGCCATTCCTGCAGTCAGCATGCCAATTGCACATTCGTTGTGTGACAAAACTGGACATTTTAGAGTGGCCTTTAATTGTCCCCAGCAGAAGGTGCACCTGTGTCATGATCATGCTGTTTAATCAGCTTCTTGATATGCCACACCAGTCAGGTGGATGGATTATCCTGGCAAAGGAGAAATGCTCACTAACAGGGAACATTTTAGAGATATAAGCTTTTTGTGCATATGGAACATTTCTGAGATCTTTTATTTCAGCTCATGAAACATGGGACTAACACTTTACATGTTGTGTTTATATTTTTGTTCTGTATAGTTAGCACAGCCAGACAAACAGAACACCACACGGGCATGATAAACATTAGTGAAAAACAAACGTTTTCAAAAACATCTTGCCTAGAGAAATTCTGAGATTACTGCTTGTTGGTCAATCGAAGTAAACAATTCTGCAAGTTTGTGGGCATCTAGCGAGGTGGTATCTGCAATCGCTATGAATGCTGGACTTTGTGGTTCACTATGAACAGCAGAATATACAGGAAGTCAAAACTTCCCGATTCTACCAGTGAAATGAAAAGGCGCTCATTCTAGCTTGTGGTTTGGATAATGTTGATGTTTATGACAAAAACATAATGTTGTTAATATAAAAATGACTATATACCGTTGCCGAGCCAGGGTGAAATTGACCTTTAACTCTGTGCTTTTGAAATAGCCCAATTCACCAATGGATATCAAGCATCGAATTGCCTCAATAATGGTTGTTCCTCTCTTCAGCAATAGGTGGCGTTATAATTCCTAAAGCCAGTGAACTGTTGAGCTGAGAGAGGAGAGTAAAGCCCTGTTCACATTGGCAGATTGAAGTGACTCAAGTCCAATTTTTTTGCATATCTGATTCGAATCTGTTATTTTTCCTACAGTCTGAACTGTCAAAACGCACATGGAATCAGATATTTCAAGACAAATTTCAGTCAGATACAAATCTGATTCCTGGCCATGCAACTTGTGTCTGAACGGTCAAATCTGATTTGTCCTCAAGTGGTTTTCAGACTTATTTGGCATATCTTACTAGCTACTCTGTTAACAGTTTGACAAGAACACGAGGTAGCTAACTAGTTTGTTTATTGTTTACAAACAAATTAGTGAATGTACAAGAAAGATAACAAATACCTAGCTAGCTAGTCGAGTCCTGTGGCTAGCCAAAAATGACTAGTTTTGAAAGTTGGATAAATTTGTCCATTGAGGCTTTATTTAAAGTGTTCTTACCATTATGATTTTGAACATTCAAAGCAACTGTGAAACATCTATGGCAGGCATTGTCATCTTAGCTTGCTACATAACTTCTGAGTGATAGGAAGCACGAGTACCACATATCAGCATACACCATTGCGCACACACCCCTTGTTACTATGACAACTAGCGTAGCCATGTCACCAAATGACTGCTGTCTGAACACTCACAAACCCGAATTGGTCACTTGTAACTTGCTGTTTGGACAATCATTATTCCAAAATGGATTTGGGGGAAAAAAACTGAATTGAGCATGAAGGCCTGTAGTGTGAACAAGGCTTTAGAGGTCTTCACTGGTCCAACAGACCCGAAATTCAGAGATTCGACCCAGGACACAAGCGGGATCGGGTTTGATATAATTGTCAAGTAATTGATTTCCCGACTGGACCCGTCCTCTATTAATTTAATGTATGTGAGTCGATGAGAACTGTGCAAGCTTGTTACCTGTGTCAGCCAATTGTAACACCATAAAATATATAGCTTACGTCCAGCTGAAACATTCTCCGGCTGCTCACGTCAGGTGCACCCACTGCTGAGGAGAGCAAGAGAGAGCAAGTGAAAGGAGCCTTGGCCTAGGCTACTGTTGATTGTGAAGGTGGAGGCATTTCTCATTGAAGTAAAACGAAAGTTAGAGAAAGAGTATAGTGAAGCCGACAAGGGGAATGTCTTCGGAGACGAGTTTTAGTGGACAAAGATGAGATTAACGCTGGCGCGGCCAAATGGTCTGTGTGTGCAACTCGTAATTCAGGTTTGATGCAATAATAATTTAAACTTTTATTTTTTGATTTTCATATTTATCATCCTTTGTTATTATTATTGTATATCATTATTGTAGGCCGATTTAAGAATCTAAACCAGTTCTTTATATGTGCAAAAAGTGTTTTGTTATATTTTGCTGATACATTAAGTTCAAACTGTCTTAGAAATGTTGTGCTATATTTAGTTCGGTTTAAATTAGGCCTGTTTTAAAATAAATAGCATTAGCCTATTGCTGTCATTGTTTCAGTGTCGATTTTAGCATGTAAATATTGGTGAAGCAAACAAAAAAAATGTGAGATGCATGCCAGCAAAGCCACAACACAACACTAAACAATACATTAATTGCAGTCTCAATGTCAACAGTGAAGAGGCGACTCCGGGATGCTGGCCTTATAGGCAGAGTTCCTCTGTCCAGTGTCTGTGTTCTTTTGCCCATCTTAATCTTTTATTTTTATTGGCCAGTCTGAGATATGGCGTTTTCTTTGCAAATCTGCCTAGAAGGCCAGCAACCCGGAGTCGCATCTTCACTGTTGACTTTGAGACTGGTGTTTTGCGTGTACTATTTAATGAAGCTGCCAGTTGAGGACTTGTAAGGCGTCTGGTTCTCAAACTAGACACTCTAATGTATTTGTCCTCTTGCTCAGTTGTGCACCGGGGCCTCCCTCTCCACTTTCTATTCTGGTTAGAGGCAGTTTGCGCTGTTCTGTGAAGGGAGTAGTTAATAGCATTGTAAGAGATCTTCAGTTTCTTGGCAATTTATTGCATGGAATCGCCTTCCTTTCTCAGAACAAGAATAGACTGACAAGTTTCAGAAGAAAGGTCTTTGTTTCTGGCCATTTTGAGCCTGTAATTGAACCCACAAATGCTGATGCTCCAGATACTCAACTAGTCTAAAGGCCAGTTTTATTTCTTCTTTAATCAGAACAACAGTTTTCAGCTGTGCTAACATAATTGCAAAAGGGTTTTCTAATGATCAATTAGCCTTTTAGAATGATAAACTTGGATTAGCTAACACAAAGTGCCATTGGAACACAGGAGTGATGGTTGCTGATAATGGGCCTCTGTAAGCCTATGTAGATATTCCATTAAAAATCAGCCGTTACCAGCTACAATAGTAATTTACAACATTAACAATGTCTACACTGTATTTCTGATCAATTTGATGTTATTTTAATGGACAAAAAATGTGCTTTTCTTTCAAAAACAAGGACATTTCTAAGTGACCCCAAACTTTTGAATGGTAGTGTATATTTATTAAAAAACATGTATAGGCAGTTTAAGGACACGTAACTGTGGATCATTTGGCCAATAACACTAGCTTATTGATGGCGCTGGCAGCGCCTGGTAGGTTTCTTTCGCCCTCTTTTTCTACTCTTTGATCGGAACGGGTCTTTCACATCCGAACTGGCAAGAGTCTTTTTCTACGGGCCTTTTCAGAATGGGTCTGACTGTTCTCGATTCCATTCAGAACAGGTCTGTCTTTTACAAATTCATTTTTTTGAAATTGGGTAGGGTAGCAAAGCCACGGATCCATTTTGGGACAGATCAAACTTTTTGGACCTGTGAAGACCTTTAGTAGCCAGACCCTGCGTTGTGGGTGTTGTTCAGCAGGGTTCACCTCTCTAACAGGACGAGACCCAAAAGGCAAGGGCCTTATGAGCTCGTCCTGTAAATGAAGATTAAAAAAAGTCACGAAAAGAAGAAAAATAAAATGCCCGAATAAATTTGACAGAATAATGCACTGTGTGCAGAGATGTTTTGATGAGTGGAATCTTTAACACCAGTGACATCTGAGGGGTATAGCTGCTCCTCATTTAGCCTGTACAGCGTAAACCCATTGACTGTGTCAAATGTTTTACAACGTGCTACTAAGGTTTCCAATGTTTGCATATAAAGTAAACATGAACTTCACCTCATGCAACAAGGTTAACCAATATTTTCCTGTCAGTTCTCACACTAACAGGTGCAGCATGGTTTTGAGCTACCTTGACAACACAGGACTTCCCAGCATTGGGGGGGGGGGGGGGGGGGGTTCAAGAGAAACAGAACATCGTCAATCTCTATCAAGTGTGCCCCATGTCTGCTAGTGGGTTTTCAAACATACTACTGTAATCAAACTAGGGGTCAATAGAAGGGGATATTTAGTGTCAACTAAATTTAGTGTCAACTGAGGGTCCTGTGATGAGCAGAAGAAAGTCAACTTGCACAAGCATCATCTCTGGCCTCGTTTCCCTGTCTCATAACAGTACACCTGACAGAACAAATAGTTTCCTTTTGCAGCAATGAAAAACATTCTCGATTCAACCACAGAAGTATGTCTAACATGCCACAACATTTTGGAAGGCTGACAAGCAGGTGTCAGTGGTTTTGGTAAACCCCTAGTGGTCTCTGCAGTGGGACAGGTTGTGGTGGTTGGAGATGGTGGGTTTTTCCTTGTTGGCTAGTGCAGAACTCCCATTGTAGTCAGATATCGCTACACACATCACAATGTGAAAGATTACCTTTTTTTTTTAACTAAAACGGACATTCTGCAAAAGCTGCGGTATTGAACCTTCTTTAAAGGGGCAGTGCAGTCAAAAACGTGATTTTACTGGGTTATCAAATGTTATTTGCCACATGCGCTAAATTTAACGGTTGTAGCCTGGAGATTTTTGCTTTTTTGAACACCTATAACTGACATTTCATGTAAATCTAAAGGATTCAATTACAACAAATAACAGTGGCGCAGCCAGTCCACAAGGTGGCGAATTGTCCCTCTTAAATTATTTGGTGAGAACCCTGCCTTCAATTAGGACCCTCTCAGACCACTCCCAGACAGTACAAGCAAAATTATTGCTTGAGAAATAAAATTTTGCTAAGAAGATATATGTTAATTTTTGACTATTTTAATTTAATACAATCACAGTAAGGTGCCTAATTGTTACCCAGAAATGATTTAATATTGATATAAAATGGCTGCATTGGATCTTTAATTTGCAAGGCTAGAAAGAATGAGTTAGTCCCTTCGGGTTGTCAATATCCTTACTACCAATACCAAGGCTTTCGCAAAGGTCAAGGCTTTGATTGTAGGTCTTGCCAGAGATGTGTTCAAGGCTTTCCTTTGTGGCGAACGTGTCCTCTAGTAACAATTTCAGGATGATTTGAATGAACATTCCAAACTGTTATGGTGAAAGGTCAAATTGCACATTTTTGTGGGGATTAATAGAAAGTCTACATGGTCACAATTACTTGTAGCGGCAAATTCGACCAAAACAGACACTTATGTTCGACGCACAATGCCTTCTCAGATTTTTAGCTAACGTTCGCAAACTATTCCCCTTGTTGAAAGCGACTCAGTTCTTTGGAAAACGGACGGTAGTTCTCCAGGAACAGGGTTAGAGAGCCCTGGCCTACAGCCACATCGCCTCAAGTTTCTCCATTGAAATTGAATTAATTCTAAGCATTTGTTACCCTTCTTTGCTTCAAGTCATGGCCCAAAGGGTTAAATCTCACAACTTTCTAATGCCTTAAAATGTGCTAACGCTTTCAAAAAGGGACAGGACAGCTGACCTACACACCAAGTTTCAGGTATAACTGAGTGACGCAAATGAGTGGGTACCTGGAATAAAATTGTGGATCGTGGAGAGAAGCATCCACCCAACAGCCCACACTTCAGATCATGATGTGGTGTTCCTAAATGACACATACATAGTAGCTGCAACAAAGCCACCACCTGAGTATGTGACTACAGTGGTCTGTGGTTTGAAGCTTCCTTTCAAGAACAGCTTCCATAAAGACCCAGTTTTATTAAGGTTTGTTTGCTGAAAGCAAAGCACAACTTTAGAAACTGTTCATACTTATTCGTATTATTCGTTAGGGCTGGGAATTGTCTTGGACCTCACGATACTACACTGAGCAAAAATATAAAATGCAACATGTAAAGTGTTAGTCCAATGTTTCATGAGCTGAAATAATAAAGCACAAAACGCTTCTCTCTAAAATGTTGTGCACAATTTTGTTTACATCCTTATTAGTGAGCATTTCTCCTTTGCCAAGATAATCCAGCATTATCATTACACAGGTGCACCTTGTGCTGGAGACGATAAAAGGCCACTAAAATGTGTAATTTTGTGACACAACACAATGCCACAGATGTCTGTCTCAAGTTTTGAGGGAGCGTGCAATTGGCATGCTGACTGCAGGAATGTCCACCAGAGCTGTTGCCAGAGAATTTAATGTTCATTTCTCTACCATAAGCTGAATTTGGCAGTACATTCAAGAGGCCTCACAACCGCAGACCACATGTAACCACGCTAGCCCAGGATCTCCACATCTGGCTTCCTCACCTGCGGGTCTGTCTGAGACCAGCCACCCGGACAGCTGATGAAACGGAGGAGTATTTCTGTCTGTAATAAAGCCCTTTTGCGGTGAAAACGCATTCTGATTGGCTGGGATGACTCCCCAGTGCGTGGGCCCATGCCCTCCCAGGCCCACCTATGGTTGCACACCTGCCCAGTCAAGTGAAATCCATAGATTAGGGCCTAATGAATTTACTTCAATTGACTGATTTCCTCATATGAACTGTAACTCAATAAAATCGTTGAAATTGTCACGTGGCGTTTATATTTTTGTTCAGTATATTTGCACATTGTTACAACACTGTACATACATAATATGTCATTTGAAATCTCTATTCCTTTGGAACTTTTGTGAGGGTAATGTTTAGTGTTCATGTTTATCTATTTCACTTGCTTTGGCAATGTAAACATGTTTGGAAAACAGAAAGGAAAACACTGCACACTGCTGCTCATGCTCCCAGGTGATATTTATTTATAACGTTTCGACCCTTGAGAGGAAACTTCTTCAAAGGAAATCTTTCTGGATCGACAGCCTCAACACACTGTCTCCTCTTGGCCTTAACGAGGAGTTTGACTTGAAACTGTTTTTATAGTTTCAAAATGTCCAAATTGTGTTTTTTTATAATTCTAATTGAATATTGTATGTGTATGCATATTACTGTAAATATTGATCACATTCCTTGTGTATGATCATATATTTTGATACATTGAATGTTAATATTGTGAAACTATGTTATACATTTTTTACCTCCTGTTTCAGGAAGTGATGTCACTGAGTACTGACCCTATATATAGGACCTTCCACCCCCACCTGGGATATGGATGCCTGATGAAAACCTAAAGGGTCAAACGTTGTTATAAATATCACCTGGGAGCATGAGCAGCAGTGTTTTCCTTTTTGTTTTCCATGAATTTGCCTATAACTACCTGGATGTGCGTATGTTCTTCAGCTTTGGTAATGTAAACATGTTTCCCTTGCCAATAAAGCCCTTTGAATTGAGATGTTTTGAACACTTCGAGCGAGTCATGCTTTGAACCGTTAAACATGTTTTTTTTTTCTTTTTCCCAAATTAACATGGCCCCTCACGTCACCAATCTCTTCCTCTCACTCTCTGGCTTTCTCTCCTCTCGCATCTCTCTGGCTCTGATTTCAATTCAAAGGGCTTTATTGGCACAGGAAACATGTTTACATATGTGAAGCAAGTAAAATAGATAAACAAAAGTGAAATAAACAATCAGAAATTAAACGTAAACTTTACTCAGAAAAGTTTGACTTCTCCCTCTCTGATTGCTCTCTCTCTCTCTCGTGTGTTCCTTTCCCTTATTCTCTGTTAATTTAGTCATTGATTGAAATCCACAGGCATTCTTTGAGTGAACTGTGAATTATATTTGCTTTGATACTGAGCTGAAAGGCAACCATTTTGAATGTACAGTGGGGAGAACAAGTATTTGATACACTGCCGATTTTGCCGATTTTCCTACTTACAAAGCATGTAGAGGTCTGTAATTTTTATCATAGGTACACTTCAACTGTGAGAGAAGGAATCTAAAACAAAAATCCAGAAAATCACATTGTATGATTTTTAAGTAATTCATTTGCATTTTATTGCATGACATAAGTATTTGATCACCTACCAACCAGTAAGAATTCCGGCTCTCACAGATCTGTTAGTTTTTCTTTAAGAAGCCCTCCTGTTCTCCACTCATTACCTGTATTAACTGCACCTGTTTGAACTCGTTACCTGTATAAAAGACACCTGTCCACACACTCAATCAAACAGACTCCAACCTCTCCACAATGGCCAAGACCAGAGAGCTGTGTAAGGACATCAGGGATAAAATTGTAGACCTGCACAAGGCTGGGATGGGCTACAGGACAATAGGCAAGCAGCTTGGTGAGAAGGCAACAACTGTTGGCGCAATTATTAGAAAATAGAAGAAAATAGAAGAAGTTCAAGATGATGGTCAATCACCCTCGGTCTGGGGCTCCATGCAAGATCTCACCTCGTGGGGCATCAATGATCATGAGGAAGGTGAGGGATCAGCCCAGAACTACACGGCAGGACCTGGTCAATGACCTGAAGAGAGCTGGGACCACAGTCTCAAAGAAAACCATTAGTAACACACTACGCCGTCATGGATTAAAATCCTGCAGCGCACACAAGGTCCCCCTGCTCAAGCAGGCGCATGTCCAGGCCCGTCTGAAGTTTGCCAATGACCATCTGGATGATCCAGAGGAGGAATGGGAGAAGGTCATGTGGTCTGATGATTCAAAAATAGAGCTTTTTGGTCTAAACTCCACTCGCCGTGTTTGGAGGAAGAAGAAGGATGAGTACAACCCCAAGAACACCATCCCAACCGTGAAGCATGGAGGTGGAAACATCATTCTTTGGGGATGCTTTTCTGCAAAGGGGACAGGACGACTGCACCGTATTAAGGGGAGGATGGATGGGGCCATGTATCGCGAGATCTTAGCCAACAACCTCCTTCCCTCAGTAAGAGCATTGATGATGGGTCGTGGCTGGGTCTTCCAGCATGACAACGACCCGAAACACACAGCCAGGGCAACTAAGGAGTGGCTCCGTAAGAAGTATCTCAAGGTCCTGGAGTGGCCTAGCCAGTCTCCAGACCTGAACCCAATAGAAAATCTTTGGAGGGAGCTGAAAGTCCGTATTGCCCAGCGACAGCCCCGAAACCTGAAGGATCTGGAGAAGGTCTGTATGGAGGAGTGGGCCAAAATCCCTGCTGCAGTGTGTGCAAACCTGGTCAAGAACTACAGGAAACGTATGATCTCTGTAATTGCAAACAAAGGATTCTGTACCAAATATTAAGTTCTGCTTTTCTGATGTATCAAATACTTATGTCATGCAATAAAATGCTAATTAATTACTTAAAAATCATACAATGTGATTTTCGGGATTTTTGTTTTAGATTCCGTCTCTCACAGTTGAAGTGTACCTA
>NC_092089.1:73292411-73294911 GCF_045679555.1 Salvelinus alpinus
TGTTAGTAGTAGTAGTAGTAGTAGTGGTGTTAGTAGTAGTAGTAGTAGTAGTAGTAGTGGTGTTAGTAGTAGTGTAGTAGTAGTAGTAGTAGTAGTGGTGTTAGTAGTAGTAGTAGTAGTAGTGGTGTTAGTAGTAGTAGTAGTAGTAGTGGTGTTAGTAGTAGTAGTAGTAGTAGTAGTAGTGGTGTTAGTAGTAGTAGTAGTAGTAGTAGTAGTAGTAGTGGTGTTAGTAGTAGTAGTGGTGGTGTTAGTAGTAGTAGTAGTAGTAGTGGTGTTAGTAGTAGTGGTAGTAGTAGTAGTAGTGTTAGTAGTAGTAGTAGTGGTAGTATTGGTAGTATTGTTAGTAGTAGTAGTAGTGTTAGTAGTAGCAGTAGTGGTAGTATTGGTAGTGGTGTTAGTAGTAGTAGTAGTAGTAGTGGTGTTAGTAGTAGTAGTAGTAGTAGTAGTGGTGTTAGTAGTAGTAGTAGTAGTAGTAGTGGTGTTAGTAGTAGTAGTAGTAGTAGTAGTGGTAGTTAGTAGTAGTAGTAGTAGTAGTAGTGGTGTTAGTAGTAGTAGTAGTAGTGGTGTTAGTAGTAGTAGTAGTGAGTAGTAGTAGTGGTGTTAGTAGTAGTAGTAGGAGTAGTGGTAGGAGTAGTAGTAGTAGTAGTAGTGGTGTTAGTAGTAGTAGTAGTAGTAGTAGTAGTAGTGGTGTTAGTAGTAGTAGTAGGAGTAGTAGTAGGTAGTAGTAGTAGTAGTAGTAGTGGTGTTAGTCAGTAGTAGTAGTAGTAGTAGTAGTAGTAGTGGTGTTAGTATGTAGTAGTAGTAGTATGTAGTGGTGTTAGTATTAGTAGTAGTAGTAGTGGTGTTAGTAGTAGTAGTGGTGTTAGTAGTAGTAGTAGTAGTAGTAGTGGTGTTAGTAGTAGTAGTAGTAGTAGTAGTGGTAGTATTGGTAGTGGTGTTAGTAGTAGTAGTGGTAGTAGTGGTGTTAGTAGTAGTAGTAGTAGTAGTAGTAGTGGTGTTAGTAGTAGTAGTAGTAGTAGTAGTAGTAGTAGTGGTGTTAGTAGTAGTAGTGGTGGTGTTAGTAGTAGTAGTAGTAGTAGTAGTGGTGTTAGTAGTAGTGGTAGTAGTAGTAGTAGTGTTAGTAGTAGCAGTAGTGGTAGTATTGGTAGTATTGTTAGTAGTAGTAGTAGTGTTAGTAGTAGCAGTAGTGGTAGTATTGGTAGTGGTGTTAGTAGTAGTAGTAGTAGTAGCAGTAGTGGTAGTATTGGTAGTATTGTTAGTAGTAGCAGTAGTGGTAGTATTGGTAGTGGTGTCAGTAGTAGTGGTAGTGGTGTTAGTAGTAGTAGTGGTAGTAGTGGTGTTAGTAGTAGTAGTAGTAGTAATGGTGTTAGTAGTAGTAGTAGTAGTAATGGTGTTAGTAGTAGTAGTAGTAGTAGTGGTGTTAGTAGTAGTAGTAGTAGTAGTAGTGGTGTTAGTAGTAGTAGTAGTAGTAGTAGTGGTGTTAGTAGTAGTAGTAGTAGTAGTGGTGGTGTAGTAGTAGTAGTAGTAGTAGTGGTGTTAGTAGTAGTAGTAGTAGTAGTAGTAGTGGTGTTAGTAGTAGTAGTAGTAGTAGTAGTAGTAGTAGTAGTAGTGTGTAGTAGTAGTAGTGGTGGTGTTAGTAGTAGTAGTAGTAGTAGTGGTGTTAGTAGTAGTGGTAGTAGTAGTAGTAGTGTTAGTAGTAGCAGTAGTGGTAGTATTGGTAGTATTGTTAGTAGTAGTAGTAGTGTTAGTAGTAGCAGTAGTGGTAGTATTGGTAGTGGTGTTAGTAGTAGTAGTAGTAGTAGTGGTGTTAGTAGTAGTAGTAGTAGTAGTAGTGGTGTTAGTAGTAGTAGTAGTAGTAGTAGTGGTGTTAGTAGTAGTAGTAGTAGTAGTAGTGGTGTTAGTAGTAGTAGTAGTAGTAGTAGTGGTGTTAGTAGTAGTAGTAGTAGTAGTAGTGGTGTTAGTAGTAGTAGTAGTAGTAGTAGTAGTGGTGTTAGTAGTAGTAGTAGTAGTAGTGGTGTTAGTAGTAGTAGTAGTGGTGTTAGTAGTAGTAGTAGGAGTAGTAGTAGTGGTGTTAGTAGTAGTAGTAGGAGTAGTAGTAGGAGTAGTAGTAGTAGTAGTAGTGGTGTTAGCAGTAGTAGTAGTAGTAGTAGTAGTAGTGGTGTTAGTAGTAGTAGTAGTAGTAGTAGTGGTGTTAGTATTAGTAGTAGTAGTAGTGGTGTTAGTAGTAGTAGTGGTGTTAGTAGTAGTAGTAGTAGTAGTAGTGGTGTTAGTAGTAGTAGTAGTAGTAGTAGTGGTAGTATTGGTAGTGGTGTTAGTAGTAGTAGTGGTAGTAGTGGTGTTAGTAGTAGTAGTAGTAGTAGTAGTAGTGGTGTTAGTAGTAGTAGTAGTAGTAGTAGTAGTAGTAGTGGTGGTGTTAGTAGTAGTAGTGGTGGTGTTAGTAGTAGTAGTAGTAGTAGTAGTGGTGTTAGTAGTAGTGGTAGTAGTAGTAGTAGTGTTAGTA
>NC_092089.1:73309911-73317411 GCF_045679555.1 Salvelinus alpinus
GTAGTAGTAGTATTAGTAGTAGTAGTAGTGGTGTTAGTAGTAGTAGTAGTAGTGGTGTTAGTAGTAGTAGTAGTAGTAGTAGTGGTAGTAGTGGTGTTAGTAGTAGCAGTAGTAGTGGTGTTAGTAGTGGTGTTAGTAGTAGTAGTAGTAGTGGTGTTAGTAGTGGTGTTAGTAGTAGTAGTAGTAGTGGTTTTAGTAGTAGTAGTAGTAGTAGTAGTAGTGGTGTTAGTAGTAGTAGTAGTAGTAGTAGTGGTGTTAGTAGTAGTAGTAGTAGTGTTGTTAGTAGTGTTAGTAGTAGTGTTAGTAGTAGTGGTGTTAGTAGTAGTAGTAGTAGTAGTAGTGGTGTTAGTAGTAGTAGTAGTAGTAGTAGTGTTAGTAGTCGTAGTAGTAGTAGTGTTAGTAGTAGCAGTAGTGGTGTTAGTAGTAGTAGTAGTAGTAGTAGTAGTAGTAATAGTATTGTTAGTAGTAGTAGTAGTGGTGTTAGTTGTAGTAGTAGTAGTAGTGGTGTTAGTAGTAGTAGTAGTAGTAGTGGTGTTAGTAGTAGTAGTAGTAGTAGTGGTGTTAGTAGTAGTAGTAGTAGTAGTAGTAGTAGTAGTAGTAGTAGTAGTAGTAGTAGTAGTAGTAGTAGTGGTAGTAGTAGTAGTAGTAGTAGTGGTGTTAGTTGTAGTAGTAGTAGTAGTAGTGGTGTTAGTAGTAGTAGTAGTAGTAGTGGTGTTAGTAGTAGTAGTAGTGGTGTTAGTAGTAGTAGTAGTAGTAATGGTGTTAGTAGTAGTAGTAGTAGTAATGGTGTTAGTAGTAGTAGTAGTAGTAGTAGTAGTAGTAGTAGTAGTAGTGGTGGTAGTAGTAGTAGTAGTGGTGTTAGTTGTAGTAGTAGTAGTAGTGGTGTTAGTTGTAGTAGTAGTAGTAGTAGTGGTAGTAGTGGTGTTAGTAGTAGTAGTAGTGGTGTTAGTAGTAGTAGTAGTAGTAATGGTGTTAGTAGTAGTAGTAGTAGTAATGGTGTTAGTAGTAGTAGTAGTAGTAGTCGTGGTGTTAGTAGTAGTAGTATTAGTAGTAGTAGTAGTGGTGTTAGTAGTAGTAGTAGTAGTGGTGTTAGTAGTAGTAGTAGTAGTGGTGTTAGTAGTAGTAGTAGTAGTGGTGTTAGTAGTAGTAGTAGTAGTGGTGTTAGTAGTAGTAGTAGTGGTGTTAGTAGTAGTAGTAGTAGTAGTGGTGTTAGTAGTAGTAGTAGTAGTGGTGTTAGTAGTAGCAGTAGTAGTAGTGGTGTTAGTAGTAGTAGTAGTAGTGGTGTTAGTAGTAGTAGTAGTAGTGTTGTTAGTAGTGTTAGTAGTAGTGTTAGTAGTAGTGGTGTTAGTAGTAGTAGTAGTAGTAGTAGTGGTGTTAGTAGTAGTAGTAGTAGTAGTAGTGTTAGTAGTCGTAGTAGTAGTAGTGTTAGTAGTAGCAGTAGTGGTGTTAGTAGTAGTAGTAGTAGTAGTAGTAGTAGTAGCAATAGTATTGTTAGTAGTAGTGTTAGTAGTAGTAGTAGTAGTAGTAGTAGTGTTGTTAGTAGTAGTAGTAGTAGTAGTGGTGTTAGTAGTAGCAGTAGTGGTAGTATTGGTAGTGGTGTTAGTAGTGGTGTTAGTAGTAGTAGTAGTGGTGTTAGTAGTAGTAGTAGTGGTGTTAGTAGTAGTAGTAGTGGTGTTAGTAGTAGTAGTAGTGGTGTTAGTAGTAGTAGTAGTAATGGTGTTAGTAGTAGTAGTAGTAATGGTGTTAGTAGTAGTAGTAATGGTGTTAGTAGTAGTAGTAGTAGTAATGGTGTTAGTAGTAGTAGTAGTAGTAATGGTGTTAGTAGTAGTAGTAGTAGTAATGGTGTTAGTAGTAGTAGTAGTAGTAGTGGTGTTAGTAGTAGTAGTAGTAGTAGTAGTGGTGTTAGTAGTAGTAGTAGTAGTAGTGGTGTTAGTAGTAGTAGTAGTAGTAGTGGTGTTAGTAGTAGTAGTAGTAGTAGTGGTGTTAGTAGTAGTAGTAGTAGTAGTGGTGTTAGTAGTAGTAGTAGTGGTGTTAGTTGTAGTAGTAGTAGTAGTGGTGTTAGTAGTAGTAGTAGTAGTAGTGGTGTTAGTAGTAGTAGTAGTAGTAGTGGTGTTAGTAGTAGTAGTAGTAGTAGTAGTAGTAGTAGTAGTAGTAGTAGTAGTAGTAGTAGTAGTAGTAGTAGTAGTAGTAGTGGTGTTAGTTGTAGTAGTAGTAGTAGTAGTGGTGTTAGTAGTAGTAGTAGTAGTAGTGGTGTTAGTAGTAGTAGTAGTGGTGTTAGTAGTAGTAGTAGTAGTAATGGTGTTAGTAGTAGTAGTAGTAGTAATGGTGTTAGTAGTAGTAGTAGTAGTGGTGTTAGTAGTAGTAGTAGTAGTGGTGTTAGTAGTAGTAGTAGTAGTGGTGTTAGTAGTAGTAGTAGTAGTGGTGTTAGTAGTAGTAGTAGTAGTGGTGTTAGTAGTAGTAGTAGTGGTGTTAGTAGTAGTAGTAGTAGTAGTGGTGTTAGTAGTAGTAGTAGTAGTGGTGTTAGTAGTAGCAGTAGTAGTAGTGGTGTTAGTAGTAGTAGTAGTAGTGGTGTTAGTAGTAGTAGTAGTAGTGTTGTTAGTAGTGTTAGTAGTAGTGTTAGTAGTAGTGGTGTTAGTAGTAGTAGTAGTAGTAGTAGTGGTGTTAGTAGTAGTAGTAGTAGTAGTAGTGTTAGTAGTCGTAGTAGTAGTAGTGTTAGTAGTAGCAGTAGTGGTGTTAGTAGTAGTAGTAGTAGTAGTAGTAGTAGTAGCAATAGTATTGTTAGTAGTAGTGTTAGTAGTAGTAGTAGTAGTAGTAGTAGTGTTGTTAGTAGTAGTAGTAGTAGTAGTGGTGTTAGTAGTAGCAGTAGTGGTAGTAGTGGTGTTAGTAGTAGTAGTAGTGGTGTTAGTAGTAGTAGTAGTGGTGTTAGTAGTAGTAGTAGTGGTGTTAGTAGTAGTAGTAGTGGTGTTAGTAGTAGTAGTAGTAATGGTGTTAGTAGTAGTAGTAGTAATGGTGTTAGTAGTAGTAGTAGTAATGGTGTTAGTAGTAGTAGTAATGGTGTTAGTAGTAGTAGTAGTAGTAATGGTGTTAGTAGTAGTAGTAGTAGTAATGGTGTTAGTAGTAGTAGTAGTAGTAATGGTGTTAGTAGTAGTAGTAGTAGTAGTGGTGTTAGTAGTAGTAGTAGTAGTAGTAGTGGTGTTAGTAGTAGTAGTAGTAGTAGTGGTGTTAGTAGTAGTAGTAGTAGTAGTGGTGTTAGTAGTAGTAGTAGTAGTAGTGGTGTTAGTAGTAGTAGTAGTAGTAGTGGTGTTAGTAGTAGTAGTAGTGGTGTTAGTTGTAGTAGTAGTAGTAGTGGTGTTAGTAGTAGTAGTAGTAGTAGTGGTGTTAGTAGTAGTAGTAGTAGTAGTGGTGTTAGTAGTAGTAGTAGTAGTAGTAGTAGTAGTAGTAGTAGTAGTAGTAGTAGTAGTAGTAGTAGTAGTAGTAGTAGTGGTAGTAGTAGTAGTAGTAGTAGTGGTGTTAGTTGTAGTAGTAGTAGTAGTAGTGGTGTTAGTAGTAGTAGTAGTAGTAGTGGTGTTAGTAGTAGTAGTAGTGGTGTTAGTAGTAGTAGTAGTAGTAATGGTGTTAGTAGTAGTAGTAGTAGTAATGGTGTTAGTAGTAGTAGTAGTAGTAGTAGTAGTAGTAGTAGTAGTAGTAGTGGTGGTAGTAGTAGTAGTAGTGGTGTTAGTTGTAGTAGTAGTAGTAGTGGTGTTAGTTGTAGTAGTAGTAGTAGTGGTGTTAGTAGTAGTAGTAGTAGTAGTCGTGGTGTTAGTAGTAGTAGTATTAGTAGTAGTAGTAGTGGTGTTAGTAGTAGTAGTAGTAGTGGTGTTAGTAGTAGTAGTAGTAGTAGTAGTGGTAGTAGTGGTGTTAGTAGTAGCAGTAGTAGTGGTGTTAGTAGTGGTGTTAGTAGTAGTAGTAGTAGTGGTGTTAGTAGTGGTGTTAGTAGTAGTAGTAGTAGTGGTTTTAGTAGTAGTAGTAGTAGTAGTAGTGGTGTTAGTAGTAGTAGTAGTAGTAGTAGTGGTGTTAGTAGTAGTAGTAGTAGTGTTGTTAGTAGTGTTAGTAGTAGTGTTAGTAGTAGTGGTGTTAGTAGTAGTAGTAGTAGTAGTAGTGGTGTTAGTAGTAGTAGTAGTAGTAGTAGTGTTAGTAGTCGTAGTAGTAGTAGTGTTAGTAGTAGCAGTAGTGGTGTTAGTAGTAGTAGTAGTAGTAGTAGTAGTAGTAATAGTATTGTTAGTAGTAGTAGTAGTGGTGTTAGTTGTAGTAGTAGTAGTAGTGGTGTTAGTAGTAGTAGTAGTAGTAGTGGTGTTAGTAGTAGTAGTAGTAGTAGTGGTGTTAGTAGTAGTAGTAGTAGTAGTGGTGTTAGTGGTGTTAGTAGTAGTAGTAGTAGTAGTAGTAGTAGTAGTAGTAGTAGTAGTAGTAGTAGTAGTAGTAGTAGTAGTAGTAGTAGTGGTAGTAGTAGTAGTAGTAGTAGTGGTGTTAGTTGTAGTAGTAGTAGTAGTAGTGGTGTTAGTAGTAGTAGTAGTAGTGGTGTTAGTAGTAGTAGTAGTGGTGTTAGTAGTAGTAGTAGTAGTAATGGTGTTAGTAGTAGTAGTAGTAGTAATGGTGTTAGTAGTAGTAGTAGTAGTAGTAGTAGTAGTAGTAGTGGTGGTAGTAGTAGTAGTAGTGGTGTTAGTTGTAGTAGTAGTAGTAGTGGTGTTAGTTGTAGTAGTAGTAGTAGTAGTGGTAGTAGTGGTGTTAGTAGTAGTAGTAGTGGTGTTAGTAGTAGTAGTAGTAGTAATGGTGTTAGTAGTAGTAGTAGTGGTGGTAGTAGTAGTAGTAGTGGTGTTAGTTGTAGTAGTAGTAGTAGTGGTGTTAGTTGTAGTAGTAGTAGTAGTGGTGTTAGTAGTAGTAGTAGTAGTAGTCGTGGTGTTAGTAGTAGTAGTATTAGTAGTAGTAGTAGTGGTGTTAGTAGTAGTAGTAGTAGTGGTGTTAGTAGTAGTAGTAGTAGTGGTAGTAGTGGTGTTAGTAGTAGCAGTAGTAGTGGTGTTAGTAGTGGTGTTAGTAGTAGTAGTAGTAGTGGTGTTAGTAGTGGTGTTAGTAGTAGTAGTAGTAGTGGTTTTAGTAGTAGTAGTAGTAGTAGTAGTGGTGTTAGTAGTAGTAGTAGTAGTAGTAGTGGTGTTAGTAGTAGTAGTAGTAGTGTTGTTAGTAGTGTTAGTAGTAGTGTTAGTAGTAGTGGTGTTAGTAGTAGTAGTAGTAGTAGTAGTGGTGTTAGTAGTAGTAGTAGTAGTAGTAGTGTTAGTAGTCGTAGTAGTAGTAGTGTTAGTTCTAGCAGTAGTGGTGTTAGTAGTAGTAGTAGTAGTAGTAGTAGTAGTAATAGTATTGTTAGTAGTAGTAGTAGTGGTGTTAGTTGTAGTAGTAGTAGTAGTGGTGTTAGTAGTAGTAGTAGTAGTAGTGGTGTTAGTAGTAGTAGTAGTAGTAGTGGTGTTAGTAGTAGTAGTAGTAGTAGTAGTAGTAGTAGTAGTAGTAGTAGTAGTAGTAGTAGTAGTAGTAGTAGTAGTAGTGGTAGTAGTAGTAGTAGTAGTAGTGGTGTTAGTTGTAGTAGTAGTAGTAGTAGTGGTGTTAGTAGTAGTAGTAGTAGTAGTGGTGTTAGTAGTAGTAGTAGTGGTGTTAGTAGTAGTAGTAGTAGTAATGGTGTTAGTAGTAGTAGTAGTAGTAATGGTGTTAGTAGTAGTAGTAGTAGTAGTAGTAGTAGTAGTAGTGGTGGTAGTAGTAGTAGTAGTGGTGTTAGTTGTAGTAGTAGTAGTAGTAGTGGTGTTAGTTGTAGTAGTAGTAGTAGTAGTGGTAGTAGTGGTGTTAGTAGTAGTAGTAGTGGTGTTAGTAGTAGTAGTAGTAGTAATGGTGTTAGTAGTAGTAGTAGTAGTAGTCGTGGTGTTAGTAGTAGTAGTAGTAGTAGTCGTGGTGTTAGTAGTAGTAGTATTAGTAGTAGTAGTAGTGGTGTTAGTAGTAGTAGTAGTAGTGGTGTTAGTAGTAGTAGTAGTAGTAGTAGTGGTAGTAGTGGTGTTAGTAGTAGCAGTAGTAGTGGTGTTAGTAGTGGTGTTAGTAGTAGTAGTAGTAGTGGTGTTAGTAGTGGTGTTAGTAGTAGTAGTAGTAGTGGTTTTAGTAGTAGTAGTAGTAGTAGTAGTGGTGTTAGTAGTAGTAGTAGTAGTAGTAGTGGTGTTAGTAGTAGTAGTAGTAGTGTTGTTAGTAGTGTTAGTAGTAGTGTTAGTAGTAGTGGTGTTAGTAGTAGTAGTAGTAGTAGTAGTGGTGTTAGTAGTAGCAGTAGTAGTAGTAGTGTTAGTAGTAGCAGTAGTGGTGTTAGTAGTAGTAGTAGTAGTAGTAGTAGTAGTAATAGTATTGTTAGTAGTAGTGTTAGTAGTAGTAGTAGTGGTGTTAGTTGTAGTAGTAGTAGTAGTGGTGTTAGTTGTAGTAGTAGTAGTAGTGGTGTTAGTAGTAGTAGTAGTAGTAGTCGTGGTGTTAGTAGTAGTAGTATTAGTAGTAGTAGTAGTGGTGTTAGTAGTAGTAGTAGTAGTGGTGTTAGTAGTAGTAGTAGTAGTAGTAGTGGTAGTAGTGGTGTTAGTAGTAGCAGTAGTAGTGGTGTTAGTAGTGGTGTTAGTAGTAGTAGTAGTAGTGGTGTTAGTAGTGGTGTTAGTAGTAGTAGTAGTAGTGGTTTTAGTAGTAGTAGTAGTAGTAGTAGTGGTGTTAGTAGTAGTAGTAGTAGTAGTAGTGGTGTTAGTAGTAGTAGTAGTAGTGTTGTTAGTAGTGTTAGTAGTAGTGTTAGTAGTAGTGGTGTTAGTAGTAGTAGTAGTAGTAGTAGTGGTGTTAGTAGTAGTAGTAGTAGTAGTAGTGTTAGTAGTAGCAGTAGTGGTGTTAGTAGTAGTAGTAGTAGTAGTAGTAGTAGTAGTAATAGTATTGTTAGTAGTAGTGTTAGTAGTAGTAGTAGTAGTAGTAGTAGTGTTGTTAGTAGTAGTAGTAGTAGTAGTGGTGTTAGTAGTAGCAGTAGTGGTAGTATTGGTAGTGGTGTTAGTAGTGGTGTTAGTAGTAGTAGTAGTGGTGTTAGTAGTAGTAGTAGTGGTGTTAGTAGTAGTAGTAGTGGTGTTAGTAGTAGTAGTAGTGGTGTTAGTAGTAGTAGTAGTGGTGTTAGTAGTAGTAGTAGTAATGGTGTTAGTAGTAGTAGTAGTAGTAGTAATGGTGTTAGTAGTAGTAGTAGTAGTAATGGTGTTAGTAGTAGTAGTAGTAGTAATGGTGTTAGTAGTAGTAGTAGTAGTAATGGTGTTAGTAGTAGTAGTAGTAGTAATGGTGTTAGTAGTAGTAGTAGTAGTAGTGGTGTTAGTAGTAGTAGTAGTAGTAGTGGTGTTAGTAGTAGTAGTAGTAGTAGTGGTGTTAGTAGTAGTAGTAGTAGTAGTGGTGTTAGTAGTAGTAGTAGTAGTAGTAGTGGTGTTAGTAGTAGTAGTAGTA